>NC_036639.1:3039982-3084982 GCF_002806865.2 Cucurbita pepo subsp. pepo | reverse complement strand
AGTTAAAATAATTCTGAAAATATCCCAGATCTCTATAAGGCTCTGGTAGGTACATCCATATGTTCTTGTGTATATTGGATTTGCGGTCAATTTTATTGTAGCAATGATGTCCCTCGTGTACATACGAAGTTTCTAGTTTTAAACAAGAACTCCTTCAAATGTAAAGCACAAAGATCTATCACGTGGAATCCGTACCAGAAGTAATTTCTCTTGTCACAATCAAGTCTTTTGCATTTGAAAGTAAGATCTAAGTAGCATGCTAATAAGCCTCTGTTCATAATAAATAACTGATGAGAAAATTGAAATACCTAAAAATCTCCGTGACAGCAGGCATGGATTCGCCCTTGTTAGTTCCCCTGCCTATCGTCGAATCAGAATGAGTCACTGCCAGTGAAAGACTATGTACACATGTGCCACATTCCAATTGATGTCCACCAATGGACTCCCTGTATCAAAGCATTTAAGTAAAGATACATCAATTACGAAGACGCAATATAATAAGTAAGAAAAACAAACCTAGGTACAGTACAGTTTCTAACATACACTTGATTGTCACAAGTATCCATCAGGAATCCATAAGGAGTTAATCAAATAAACATAGAACAATTTTAAACTGTATTTTCACTCACAACCAGCAAACAACGATCTCAAACCTAGAAGAGTTTCCTGGTAAGGTTTTGTAACTCCGGGCCATACCTTCCGAAAGAAGTTTGGACTTGACATGGTTGAATCACTCAAAAACATATATAACGGTGCAATACACACCATTGGCCATTTCATTTAGCATTTATTCTGCAGGATTCATCCTCTCCGTTCTTTGCGATTCTCTCAAACACCAAGCAGCAGAGGAATTACCAACGACTTCGACAAGAGACTAGCCAATAGATTCAGTTCTACAACTTTATTGATTGAGGAAGCAAGAGAACAGAGAATACAAACCGATGGCTCGATCCTAGCTTTCATAGAAGCAGCCGAAGAAGCTGGAATCGTTAAAGCGAGAGTGTAGAGACGAAGGGATAGGGTTGAATTGAACTTGAATAAGTAGCGTCTGAAGAAACAGAATCGATAAGGAAAATGGCACGAAGGCGAACATTTACTTGGCGTCGATTGCCGCCATTGAAGCATCAAGCTTAAAGTTGCAATGATTGGAGTTGAAATGGCATGAAAATCATTTTTAGTACTACCACAAAATTATATTAATTTTTCTTTTCACACTATAATTTTTCGTTTATAAATAAATTCTCTTTAATGTTGGTAAACTTCGCGCCAGAATTTTGTTTTTCAACAACCTATCGTTATTCTAAATAACATAATATATATATATATATATATATATATATTTTTTTTTTTTTTTTTTTTTTTTTTTTTTTTTTTTTTTTTTTTTTNTCCACACTTTTGTCCAACCAAAGTGACATCACAATCCACTCCGTTTAGGGCCAGTGTCCTCGCTCGCACACTGCCTCGTGTCTACCCCTCTTTGGGGAACAACGAGAAGGCTGACACATCGTCCGGTGTCCGAGTCTAATACCATTTGTAACGACTCAGACCCACCGCTAGCATATATTGTCCTTTTTGGGCTTTCCCTTTTGTACTTTCTCTCAAGGCTTAACAACGCGTCTATGGGGAAGGTTTCCACACCCTTATAAGGGATTTTTTATTCTCCCAACCAATGTGGGACATCACAACACTTCTAGTACAATTAACGTGATAGAGTGATATATAAATGAATCAAAATTATATTTAAATAAAAGTAATCCTCAACTATAACCATAGTTTAAAAAAAAGGCTTAAATAGAAGTAATTTTATGTGGAGTGATTTTCAAAATTTTAGAGCCCGCAATCCTAACTGGTTAGCTATTCAAAATAAATATAGAACTATCTAGAATGGTTTACCTAACAAATTTTAACTAAGTACATGAAATAGTTCGTATTTCAAGCTTAGCCCTTTCCGGTACATATTAATCACTTCATTTGAATTCAATCTCTAACTCCGACCCACATCATTCCAATTCAAAACAACGTAATACAAGTGCTCATCTAATCAAGATGATCCACGTTCACTTTGAGCATAAATCTCATAGTTTTGCTTTAGTTTTTTCAAAAGTCTCATAACAACGGAGATCTATTCCTTACTTATAAACTCATAAATTCATGATCAATTCCTCAATTAGCCATACGAGAGTACTTTCTAACCATCCGGAACAATTAAAACCAGGGCATTTGCATATAAATGGGGTTCTCTGCAACTTGGGAAGTAGATGTTTAAAAGCAGAGCTTAGTAAGTTCTGCCACTGAAACCGTGGGACTTCAATGAAAGGGCCATTCAACCAATACAAATCCAAGGTGAGAGGTGAGAGCTTAGGTTGGGTAGAGGAAGCAAGATCAGGTGGAGCAATAAAGCAACCGTCTTCCCATGGCCATCCCTTTATCATTTAAGTGAATTCATGATGAGTTAATGAAGGCAGGTAGGCTTACTTCAAACCAATCCCTTTTTCCATCTATGCATTAAATGACCTCACATACATAACATCCCTTTTGCAACCAAAACAGAATTAAGCTTACCCTTTTGTGTAAACAACATCATTTCACCAAGATTTGGGCGTTTGTTTCCAGTTATAAGTCCTTTTAATACATATAGATGTTGAGAGCTTTACAAGATCATAGACCATCCAAGAGCTTCCCCCCATTAATGGCTGCCATTCAACATACCCACCTTCCTCTTCCCCCCCCTCCTCACCGCCTTCATAAATACATACGAACTCCCAGTAACCATTTTTCAGCTATGTTAATCGGATTTAAGAGCTTGTGATTCTATATTTGGATGTTGGCTGGGTTGCTTCATTAATTGGGGGAAGGGGTGTGCTAGGCTTGGAGTTGAGTTTTGGAAAGCCAACGCCATGCATAGGTAGTGGCAGGACGAGCCCTTTATTTCAACCATCAAACCCTGCCCCCAACTAGATTCGTCCTTGCACTTATATCTATTATCCAACCCCATCCTCCATATTATATCTACCTTTTTTCCACCCTCTTCAATTCTCGAGATGAAGAGAGAAATGAAGAGAAAATGGGAAGAGCCACGAGGAGGAAGCTTCAATTCTCCGGCTGATATCGAGCTCCACCTCGAGTCTCCGTTACCTTTAGAGTGGCAACGATGTCTTGACATTCAGGTACTAAACATACACACTAATATTCTGTGAGATTCCACATTGGTGGGAGAGGGGAACGAAGCATTCCTTACAAGGGTGTGGAAACCTCTCCCTAGTTGACGTGTTTTAAAACTTTGAGAGGAAGTTCTAAAGAGTATAATATCTGTCAGTGGTGGGTATAAGCTGTTACAAATGGTATTAGAGTTAGACACCCGGCAATATGCCATCGAGGACGTTGGGCCTCCAAAAGGGACGGATTGTGAGATCCCACATCGGTTGGAGAGGGGAAAAAAACATTTATTATAAGGGTGTGGAAACCTCTTTCTAGTCGACGCGTTTTAAAACCTTGAGGGAAAGCCCCAAAGAGTACAATATCTGCTAGCGGTGGGCTTAAGCTATTACAAATGATAATATAGAGCTAGACACCGGGCAGTGTGCCATCGAGGACGTTGGGCTCCCAAAGAGGGCGGATTGTGAGATCCCACATTGGTTGGAGAGGGGAATGAAACATTTCTCTTTAACGGTGTGGAAACCTATCCCTAGTAGACACATTTTAAAACATTGAGGGGAAGCCCCAACGGAGACAATATCTACTTGTGACGGGCTTGGACGGTTACATATTCTTTCTCTGCTTACACAATAACACAACTTTCTATATACGTACAGTCAGGGAAGATACACTTCTACAACACGAAGACTCGAAAGAGAACGTCCATGGATCCAAGGAGCAAGTTGGAGACTAGCCCAGGTGGTGATCCCTTGAGCTTGGACCTTGAGCTGAATCTAAATAGCCAATCTATGAGAAATGGTGGTGAATCAAAGAAGAAGAGCGATGGGGCATGGAAACAAGGACATGGGTGTCCGCAGCAAGAGATGATAGCGAGGGTTTGCATGCAGTGTCACTTATTGGTAATGGTATTGAAGTCCTCACCGACATGTCCCAACTGCAAATTCATACACCCAATAGACCTGCAAACCCCTCCAACTACAACCTTGTTTATAGCCTCTCGCTCTACTAACAATAATCAAACCCAGTCCTTAAAAGGTTTCCCAAACCCTATTCAAAATAAAGTCTAAGTGTGTGGCTATTGATTTAGTGAATTATGAGTAGGACCAGAGTTCACTTTATGTTTTGGAATATATGTAATTATATATGAAAAATAATTAAATGTTTATGTCTATGTGTTTGCAGTTGTGTGAGACATTACTATCTCTCTCTTAGTTCATATTTTCCCTATTTATAATTAATACACCATATCAAAACTAAACATGTTTGAATATATTGAATATACAAAGAAAGTCCCATGACCATGAACCTGACCGAAAATAAAATAGAAAGTGGATAGAGATTTGTCCTTATTAACTAAACAAGACAGAATAAAACAGGAAGTTGAGAGAGATTTCTCCTATTAACTAAACAAGACCGAATAAAACAGTAAGTTCAGAGAGATTTCTCCTATTAACTAAAGGAGAGAGAGAGAATAAAATAGGAAGTGGAGAGAGATTTCTCCTCATTAATTAAACAAGACAGAGAATAAAATAGGAAGGGAAGAGAAATTTCTCCTCATTAACTAAACAAGATATATAATAAAATAGGAAGTGAAAAGAGATTTCTCCTCAATAACTAAACAACACTTAAGAATAAAATAGGAAGTGGAGAGAGATTTCTACTTAGTTAGACTGGGAATAAAATAAGAAGTGAAGAGAGATTTCTCCTCATCAACTAAACAAGAATAAAATAGGAAATGGAGAGAGATTTCTCCTGGTTAACTAAACAAGACCGACAATAAAATAAGAAGTGGAGAGAGATTTCTCTTCATTAACTAAACAAGACCGAGAATAAAATAAGAAGTGGAGAGAGATTTCTCTTCATTAACTAAACAAGACAGAAAATAAATAGGAAGTGGAGAGAGATTTCTCTTTATTAACAAGACTGAAAAGATTATATTCTTCTTCCTCCCCTATATTGGAAAATATGTCCTAATATTGAAATTTAAAATTTTTAAAAATAATATGTACGTAGAAATTATATTATATTTAAATTATTATTTGATTTATTAGGATATTTTTAATCTTTTTTTAGTAAAAATTATATTGAAAAATGAAAATTATCTATTAATTTTGTTTGAAATATATATATTAAGAAAAAGAAAAAGAAAAAGAAAAAAAAAACCTTGTCTCAATTCGGGCAGATTTACAACAGAAATCTTCATTCCAATATAGAGATATTCACAAAAATAAATGAAAATTTTCATAAGAATAAGGATTAAAACAAACGATAAAGACAAAATCATTCATATTAAGAATGAGAAATATAAATAAAATTGAAATCGAAGGTGTGTTCTCATTAATATTCATAAGATTTAAATAGAATATAAACTAGCATCTAATACCTATCCATAAAAAAATATAAACTAATTAAATATGGAGAATAAAATAAAATATATTATAAATCAAATTAAAAAGAAAATAATACATAAATAATATATTTTCCAAATAGAAACAATTTTTTTCATTCATGTAAAAGATATTTAATTTTGTTATTGTGTATTAATATGAAGCTTCATCAAAGTGATTGTAATATAAATGGGGATGAACATATTTATGGTTTTTCTATACCAAAATCTTGGAAACTTAGTTGAACAATAGTTGTGCATCTGTTAGAAATCAGACTTAGAAATCAGATTAATGACTTAAATTTTTAATTTAACTCCAATTATGTTAGATTAAGGTCGTTGTTCTCTTAATTGTTTAATTTTAATTTTTACTTTGTTTAAAAAAAAATTATATTTATATATATACCTGCTTGGTAGTTAATTCTAATAAATAGATCAAACTTGTGCAGCACGACATGAATTCTTCCTAATTACGAGTAGCGTTACGAGAAGTTACCTGGATTTCCTGCTCAACAGGCGTTCACTCTGAGAAGATCATGGAGGGAGTCGAGGCGGAATCCAGAGATGAAGCAATGAGATCCAAAACTGCCTTTCGATGTGCGAAAGCAGCGTTTCTGATTTCTTCGTTCAAATCCTTCCAGAATCGCAACCTCAGAGCATCTGTCGACGAACAAGCGAAGGTTCTGGATGAAAATTTATGAACAGTAACTGTGTTTGTGATCGCGCACTGGTTTATTTGATTTGGATTAGTAATCAACTTGAGCGATTTTGAGAAATTAAAATGTCAATTACCTTTCAGGAGAAAGAGAGGCTGAGGAAAGTTGTTGGAGATTTGAAGATCGAGTTGGCTATGGAGCGTCGGAGGAATAAGAGGATCAAACTCTGCGGTTTGATGGAATTTGTTCTTCAGCTCCTGCTGGTTATTTCTCTTTCGAGCTTCTTCCTTTTTATCGCCTTCAAATCTATCTGAACTTTGATATAGAATCAACGATCTGGCCATGGAATTTGCTTGGAACAACCCTAACCAGTTCACGAAGTACATTACTACTGGATTTATCGGCTTCCATTTTTATTTGTAGTTGTAGTATAGGTTCGAATGTGCGAATTCTTGGATGAGCTCCGTGGAGTCTTAAATTTCAATGACTTCACAATTTTCTTGGTCACTGTTCAATGGAAATCGTCCATTCATTTCAAGGATCAAAGAAAAGCTTCAATACATCGTGGAGGAGAAGGACTTCAAACGAATTGCTGTTCTTTTTTTTTTTTTTNAAATAACAAACTCAGTTAAAACACCAATCAGATAACAAAAAAGCGAATTGCTTCGATTAAAAAGTAAAAGCTTCTGATATTTCAGAGGGAAAGGTTATATATATTTCGCCAATTTTTTTAAAACACAATTATTTCTAAAAGAATATTTTGTTTAAATAAATAATTATACAAATAAAGATTGATGGATGAAAACGTGTTTAAATAAATAATTAAACAAATTTAGAAACATAAATTTAAAAGAATATAGTATATTATAAGTGCTTGCGAGAAAATTTAAACATATGTTTTAAAAGTGTTTCCAATGTTTTGATTGATTATATGTTCAACTATATATATATATTAAATCCTTTTAAATAATAATAAAAAAAAAAGATAATTAATTTTTTTTATAATATGGAAGTAAATATTTATTTGAACTAACCTAAAAAAAGTATAAAGTTTTAAGTTTTAACTGAGATTAGATAAGACGTGAATTATTAAAATTAATTTATGATATATTCAAAATTAAATTATAAATTTGGATCAAAAGTCAAAATTTCGTCTATATGATTTTAATGTTATTAAATGTTAGAATTAGTCTCTTTATGGTCTGTTAAAATTCTCATAGATAGGCAATAGAATAACAATATTTATAAGGGTTTTATCAAACTATACGGTTGTTTGACTTTTTTTCAAACTATGAATACCAAATTTGTAATTTAATCTATACGCAAGGTAGTTTAAATTTTTTTAATTTATGTAAGGGTCTTTGATTAAACAAATTTGATTCAAAGCTCTATTGTTAGACTGCGACACTAACTACCAACTCGACTCTCAAATTCATCGAGCAAAGTGAAGTAGAAAGAGTGTGTTCGGTTACGTCAAAAACAAATTTATGGATAACATTTTTCTATGTCCTAATCCATTTTTGTGACAAACACAATTAGTTTACAGTTCAGTGGAAAACCAAGTGAAGTAAAATGCATGACTCACAGTAAAAAGCCTAAGAGTTGCAATTTTTGAAGGGACCACCCTAAGCTGCTAATAGAGGACTGTTTCCAGAGGTGAGAAACATTCAAGTCCGTGTCGGTCCCTGTAAACAACCACCGTGAGGTACATAACATTCAATTGGACAAGAAAAATATGTTCATTATAAAAGCACACAAAGAACAGTTGAATGAAATAAGCAGGCAACAAAGTCGTCTTATATCTATCCCTCTGCCCTATTGAATAA
Organism: Cucurbita pepo subsp. pepo; assembly: GCF_002806865.2. Lineage (NCBI taxonomy): Eukaryota > Viridiplantae > Streptophyta > Magnoliopsida > Cucurbitales > Cucurbitaceae > Cucurbita > Cucurbita pepo. The sequence continues at coordinate 3,076,958 of NC_036639.1, read as the reverse complement.
TGGACCAAGTTGTGAGAGAAACAATGAATGCTCACCTTCTCATCTCTCTCTTCAATTCCCACCACCATCCGAGCTATACGTTCATTTTCAATGGATGAAGTACCTGAAGGGAGAGTTCGTTCTTGTAGTTTTTATTCTTTTTTAGGGTTTGAGAACATCAATTTTTTTAGGTAAGAATTTGTTTTGGATAACAAAGACAGCCAAATGAGCATCGAAGGCTGAAGATTCTACACTACACAAGTAAGAAGAAAAATGCATTAAATTTGCATAAGGATATGGTTGAATATACCTCTAATCAAATGCATAAGGATCATCTGCATAGGGATTCAGTGACCCTTCCGTAAACAAATCACCAATGTTTGAAGGCCGTGATTGATCCCCACCCTTGATTGTCTACTTGGAGAATTGGATTAAAACAAGTTATGCATAATTATACAATATTTAAACGTTAAAGCAAAATTAGAAAAATCTTCTTCTAATCTTTCATATTTCATAAAACCATCATTAAAAATACATACATACATACGTACGTGTGTGTGTGTGTATGTATATATATCAGCAACCAATGCCAAATGCAGTACACAAATCAAGAAGCAGAAAAATGCCCAATAGGATATGGATATAAGCCTTTTCTTTTACCTTGACAGGACCTCGGGGGGTATTTCTTCTTGGAGTTTTGTTATGTTTTCTCGGGTCCTGATAAACATGAGGAAAAAATTTTACTATCGAGTAATAATTATGAGATAATCCAGTTTCTCTACATTGGCACGGTCCTATTGGTTCATACCTCAAACAGAACTGTACTTTTTGTTTTTCTTCTTTTAGTGATCGTCCTTCCATTTGTAGTTTCAACTTCATATTCATGACGAGTAACCTGACCAGCCGTTAATTAAGATTCAATATGCAGGCGGAAGGCGAGTGTAAAACTATATGGAAAAACTTGTAACTTCACATAATTTCCTTTATCTCCTATCAAGATATTAATGGTTATATGCACTGATCTCTACAGTTTAGATAATGTGAAGTGCGCATCATTTTAATATACAACTTACCTTCTTATGGTGCTTCGGGATATTTGCAATACTTCCTGTGTTCATGTCCTCCACGGTCTTCAACAACTGTGATACTGGTGTTTGAGCTGCTTGCAGGTTAGGTGATTCCTGTGAGAAGATGCAAGGAACAAAAGAATTCAAAATGTAGCTGACAAACAGACTTCTTTTCTGCAATTTATCTATCAGTTGTCACTCGCACCTCATCATTTTCTGTTCTAATCAGAGCACGCTTGCTTTTTCTGGAACCACCAGAACCTCTCATCTTGATAGATGACATGGAGTAGTCCTGCACCATGACAAGTTTATAATTTATGAAGGATAGACTAAAATAGATATACGGAAATGAAGTACTAATTGTAACCTCAATAATACGAAGTATGGGAGTAATCTAGAGATTTCGTGTTTGAATTTACGTCTTTAATATCAGGAAATAAAATAGTATGCATACAAAATTTTTAAAAAATTAAAAAGAGCAAGAGAAAAAAAAAACATAATTGAGGGGGTTCAATATTGACAATGGTTGATGGTAAGTTGACTCGCTCGAAGGTAAGAATCTAAGGACCAAAATACAAGACAAACCTCCGTATTAGCCAATGAAATTCTATACAGAACCAGGATGCTTCTTATAACAATATTAAATTTTGAGAATGGAGAAAAATAACCAACAAGAATTAGTGTCATGTACTGTACATAATATAAAAAGTTTGAAATTGATCAACGGCACATAGAAGATAGAAGAGGTTGATTGGTAGTATCACGTGCATGTGAACACTTGCACATGGGTCAGGAGATTACCTTCTTTGAATTCACTTCTTGGTCCTCTTGTAGCTTGTCACCCATCACTTTCCATTGCAATTGCAACAAAGCTCTCTGCCTGTCTTCCTATGACATATATATGAGTGGATTAAGACATGAGCACAATACTTGATACTTGTACCTGAGATTGTTAGTACTTTGGTTTTTTGGAGATCCAATTCCTCTTGAAGCTTCCTACATTCATCTTCGTTTTGACATCTCAAAGCTTTCATCTGAGCCTCATGTTCACTTCTCAGTGACGTCAATTTCTGGAACATCATAAATCACTGAGCTATTAATTAATGGTGCAAGGGCTGACAGAAACCAAAAATTGAATATATATATATATATATATATATATATATATATATATATATAACCTCTTTCAATTCGTTCTCAGCATGAAGTTGAGCACGCTGCAACTCTTCATTGTGTTTGGCTTTACAAATTTGTTCATTTCTGGTATGCTCTTGCTGAATTTGACTCAACTACAAAATCAAAGTGTAGAATATAAAAGGACAGTACTCAGAGAGACTCAATCTCAAGATTTAACCCACAAATAAACATAGACACATATAACAGTCAGTAAAATTAAGCACCGATAAGAAGCTTCTGAAATTGTTCAATGAATTATAATTACTACATAACTACAAGTTGACTTCCCTCATAAGTTGCCAAAATGGAGGTACAAGATGCTAATATTTTAACATGGAACAGAAAGAAATCTGATGCATGTCATCCATAATCTAGAATATAAGTTTTGGCAGAAGTTAGAACACATGGGAAAAAAAGGAACAAAAAAAAGATTGTGAATCTAATTAGATGGGCCATGTCAACTATGATCATCTTGATTAGGAAGATAAGTTCAGCTCATTTCTCTGTAAATGTTACCAGAGCAGCATGTTCTTCCTGAATGCGAATCAGGCATTGCCTAGATTCTTCTTTCACTTCTGCTAGGCTTTGTTCACAATTTCTTTCCATCTCTTGTAAAACGTGATCTGCCTGTATGCTCAAATGAATAAGCAAGAAGTTTGATATTTTAATATGAAGCAAAATATGAGTACTAAGAGTGAACCTTTTCCTTTTCCTTGTTAACAATCTCCAATTTCTCCATTTCATACTTATTCCGGATGTCATTGATAGCCTAATAGTTTCACTGCTGTCAGCCTAAATAAAGGTAATCTAACCGCATGAAGCAAATTTACGAGAAAAAACGGTAACCAATAATACCTGATCATTTCTATGGGATATATCTTTCAAATGTCTTGATAGCTCCATCTGTTTACTCTCCAGCATTGAATCATACTGTCTTTTAGCATCGGAAAGCTTCATTTCAGCAGAAAACAGTAGAGCTTGGTTCTGTAATAGATGAGAACTTAGACTTCAAGTTAAGTTCATTCAAAAGCTAATCACGAGAATTTTTCATGAAAATGAACAATGGTAACAGGGTAATTTACAAAACCTCTTTATTTTCTTCTTCTAGCTTCTTCTCACGCTCCATAGACAAAAGAATAAACTCTTCCTTTTCCTTCAAAACATTGCGAAGTTGATCTCCTTCTACCTCAAGCATTTCTGCACGTTGTTTATAATTTTTGCTCTCCTTCATCAAAGTATCTATCTCTTCTGCTTTATCGTGTAACTCTTCCTCCAATTTTTCTGCATTACATTGATTCTCAATTTCTAGTGCAGAAATCTTCTTTAACAAATCTTGCTGCAAGGAAATATAACTGAAAATTAGTAGAACAGCAGTCTTGACATCAAATTATTTAAATCTGTTGAGAAAGGTGTAGACCATTTTACTCTCAGATGATCTTGAACTTTCTGACAAAGTACCAATTTTCTCCTCTAACTTGGAAATCAATGATTCTGTCTCAGTTTTTTCAGAAACAAGTGTTTCAACTTCAGACTCCAACTTTTGAATTCTCCCTCCTGCTAAACGAGATTCTTCTGAATGCTGTGCCATTAGTGATGCCTGGATTTTCTGAAGTTTATCAACCTTTTGTTGTGACTCGACATTTATCAATTTGAGGGCATTTTCTTCTGATGTTATACAAATAAATTTGTCATGGAGCTTGTTGTATCTCTTTTGGGCCAGCTCCGAAGCAAAATCCCTTTCCAATTTGGCCAGCTTAAAGCAAGAGTCATTTAGATGGGTTAGCTGATTAAATTTCTCTTCAAAAGTTGAGTTATGACGATCAAATTCAACCAGCTGATCAATCAAAAAGTGGACGAGATTTTCAAGGTTTTTGATCTCCAAGAGCGACGCATCTAATTTCTTATGAATCTCATCATTATGCATTTCCAAATCACTCTTTTCCTTCTGCAAGTCATCTCGTGAGGCTATCAAACTAGTAATTTTTTCTTCTTTTGAGTTTGACTCTAATTGTGCCTTATCCAGTTTAGAATTCAGTCCCTCTATGATCAACCTGTTCTCCACAACTGTTTCTTCAAATCTCTTGATCATAGAGTCTGCAAGAAAGTATCGTAGTAGTCCACCTTTATGAGAATAAAATAACAAAATGCTGCAAGATTATAGTTTTACTTCTCTCAATTTTTAGATCATCATGAGCTATTTTTCTTTTGTGTGTAAAACATAAACATTCATAAATTCATATCTATACATTGCGACTAAGAATTGGTAAAATTAAAGCATTGCATATTAAAACATATCTACATTGATAAGCAAATAGAAAAATGAGACTTGGCTGTGGTCAGACTATACTTCTTTGTCATCATTCCCAAAATGAAATATTCCATATTACGATAGAAAGATTGTCGTCCCAAATTACTCAGCATGCATTGTTTGTCGTCCCAAATTACTAAGCATTCATTGTTTTATGAACATTCTGCAATTTTTAGCCATAATCTTTATAGTTACCTTTTTCCTCAATCAGATTTGCAGTTCTCTGCTGTTCTTCTCTGTACAATTTACAATTCTCCTCTTTCTCAATTTTGAGCTTCGCCAGCTCCTTCTCACCTGTGTTCAAAGTTCAAAAGCATTAGATAACAAGTTGCATTCCAAAAGTTACCATGATAGAAAAGAGAACTGTATGGTACATTGTGAAAATAACCAACGAAATATTGCAAGAAGTCAAGTTACTAGATTTAAGAACTTACGATTTCTTATTGTTTCTTCTGCAGACTCTACTTTTATACACAAATCCTGCATTCTTTGGGTTAACCCATCAACAGCTGTAGAACTTGCAGATAATTTGGTTTCTAAAACCTCCTTGTCTTTCTCAGCTATAAGATATAATTAACGCAATGATTAAATACTAAGTCATACTCGAGATGAATTATTACTAACAAAAAACGGAAGGGTTAAATTTTGAGCATCAGATTGATAACTACCATCCTGAACCTGACTGGCTAAAATCTGTAATGTTTCAGTGAGCTTATCACTCAGTGTCTTAGCCGACGAGAATTTCGATTCCAATCCCTTCCACAACTTCTCGTCTTCTTTCTGCTTCACCTTGAGCTTGGCATTTTCATTCAAGGCATTCTGCAGTTTATCCTCTAAAGCACGTGCGTGCTCCACTGATTTCCTCAATTTCGCATTCTGTAAACTTTTCCAACTTAGAAATCAAGTACTCCGAAGAATGATCATAGGAAAACGCGCAACTGTGCCGAGAAAAATTAATTCAGACCTAATTAACTGATCTACAGAAAATAACACAGACTACACGTGCATCGAAATTAAAGAGGAGAAGGTTGTGGTCTTATCGATCAATTTCAATGACCATAAACAGTTTAATGAAGCGCGCAACACAGAGAGAACGGAGCTTCATACCGCCATATCCAGATCAGTCTTCAAAGAAGCCTGATCTTTCATCATCCTCTCTGCATAATATGGACAACACGATCAACATAAAGTTTCATTTCTTACAAAAGAATGATTAATGCTAAACTTTCCGATTAGAACCTGCAGCAATCTTCAAATTGACAAAACGTCCCGACGAGGCAGGTTCTGGAACGGAACGCGAAGAGGTGAACGTTTTCGCAGTTCCTTGTACCAAACCAGATAGTGAGTTCAACTGGTTTAACCTCTTCACGCTTGGAAATCCGAGCTTCTCCATTGTTAAATCGAAAGACAACGACGGAGAAAAATCCTAGTAGCTCCTTTTACCTCATTCTCGAGCCCGCGGATTTTCGCATATCATAGTGTGTGACTGAAGTGAATTGGGCGCCAAGAGAATCGAAGTTCGACTAATTTATAGCGTTCGACATCCCCATGCCACGTCAGCCCAGATGCGCGAGCAAGCTATAATTCAAATCAATTTGGTGATTAAAATAATAAATTTTATATTTTATATTCTTTAAAATTAAGCCTATAAATACTCTTTCACCTGTGACTTTATTTATATTTTTATCTATTTTTACATATATATTCAAATATTTCAATATTTGAAAAATACGAGTCGAGTTAGCCCTTTCGATATTTGAAAAATATAAATCAAGTTAGCCTGGATGGTGGAAGAACCAAGAGAGCCCGTGATCTCCTCAAAAGTCTCTTTATGTCAAAGATCTATAGTTAATGAACATAGTCAGCAATCTAAAAGAACCTCTCGTTCATTACATCACAATTAAAGAAGAAAGCTTCATTATTGCTCAAATATGCTACTCGCAAAAGAGAAAGCCTACTATTAAAGAAAGCTTCATTGTTGATCAAATACGCTATCCACAAAAGAGAAAGCCCTTTTATCTATCGGCCAACACGATATAATTGAAAGAGAGCTCATCTACTCTTTCACCCACGAATACTACTTTGTTCACGAGGGAATCACTCATATTGAGTTCTATGTTCCTGATAAAGATAAATTTATTGTAGAAAAATGACCCAAAACACGAACAGAAATTTTAAAAAATAAAAAATAAATAATTATTGATACATACCTAAATGTACTCTCCATTACATAAATCACCTCCATCTTTTTTTCTTTTTCTTTTTTTCATTTTTCAAATTAGTTAGATGTTCTTCCATAGATCATATTTTCATATTTTGGTGGAAGATATCTACCTTAAAATTGGTTATCAGATTTACAGGCTTAGTATACAAACATGGTCTCTTGATAATGCAACCACCAAAGGCAAGGCACTGCAAACACCATGTCAGATCATGAAGCTCTCAGTTATTAAACGCAGTTTTAGATACAAGGAAAACTAGAACAGAAAGAGGCCTTAGTTGAACATCTCAAAATTTCATACTATCAGCTAATAACATATATTATGAATGCCAAGAATCATAAACCCAAAAGGAAAAACTCAGGCACAAGCCCTTCAACACTCTCATATCCGAGTGACATTTGATCTACAACCACTAATAGAAGTGCAGAGTGAAGATGAAAAATGGAAAAGGCAGGTCCTTAAATGGAGCAACCGTTCCCTAGTTCAAACCTGCCGTCGTCAAAAAAGCCAGTTCAACCAAACATTACTACAGAGATCTCAGTCCAGTTTCACTCTGTCCAAATCATTAATCATCCCCTCGAGCTGTCAGAAAGAAGGAGAAACATGAACATGATTATCATTTCCTCCAGATAATGAAGTGTAGAGATGTAAATGAAAAGAAAATGTTACATACTTTAACAATTTGCCGCAAGAAGAAATCTCCATAGCGATTTACAGGCTTCGATTCGACAACGTGGATTACGTCCTGCAGTGAGATTAAGTAATTTATTAACATACTTACATAAATTAATTTTCTTTTGGAGCATCAAAGTAATATATATTCTGAATTCAAAATGTTTTCGTGTGATATCCCACATTGGTTGGGGAGGAGAACGAAACACCCTTTATAAGGGTGTGTGGAAACCTTTCCCTAGTAGACGCGTTTTAAAGCCTTGAGGGGAAGCCCGAAAGGAAAAGTCTAAAGAGGACTGTTACATTTTGTAAACCAAAGAGGTATAATAGAAGAAAAGTAGACGTACATCATCAATGTAAAAATCCACATCTGCATTGGACATGATTTTTCCAACACTGTCAACAGCATGGGTTTTATGCTTGTATGTCAACAATATCGTCCTGTAAATATAACCAAAACCAATTACCACCAATTAATTAATCTTAAAAACTATGTAGTAGCTCATAAAAATGTGAAGATATATCCTAAAGTCTTATATTTCCAACCTTAGAGTTGATTCATCCATTTCCATGTAAATGGCAAGCTGCCCAAGGGAGATGGTGGAGTACACTTTCAAGAAGGTGCGGATGCCAGATAGTAATTGTTGTTGCTTTACTTCAAAAAGAAATAGTTTCAATTGAAGCCTATAGGCATCCTGGAAAAAAGCAAGGAGACGTGAATAAAATCTCTGAAAGAGAGAGCCAACACATGCAACACAGACACGCACAAAAAAGGGTTTGACATGGAAACATGCATGACTAGATTTTGTGAAGAAATGATGAAATCAAAGTCATCAGCCTTCATCCATAAATCCAATTTGCTCAAAACAAAACTAGAGTAAGATGGTCTTAATAAAATAAATGTTAAAGTCTTAGAGATGTTAAAAATCCTCTTAAAATGGCATTATTAGAAACTATGAAGGATACTCTAGTGGAATAGATAAAGAATCAGATGAACTATGAATCGTAGAATTCCTATAATTTAAGGAACTGTTAGGCGAGAAGGCCGTTTGAATCGGTTACTCCTGGACTACCTGTTTATGTGTTTGTTTGTTCATTCATTTTGTTTGGAAACTACTTTGTGAAAGAATGAACTGCAAGGCATAAGGCCAACAAAACTATACCACTAGGCTAAAGTTCATCCAATAGGTGCAACGATAGCAATACCCAAATAACCAAACAAGAAAACCCACCAAGAAGTTCTTGATGAGGTAACAAAGATAATATTGGCACTCCTAATCACAGCCTAGTCATCACTCAATATATTAGAACAAGAACTTGCAAGATAAGAGACGGTAGATAAAATGCACATTGTTTGATCCAAAAACTAAAGAAAACTCAATTCCAGACACTGTTATCCTTAACCTCTAAATCTACTCTTCATAATTTTGACTCATTAAGCAGGGAAAGTCCAGGCCACTCGTTCACCTTATTTCACTATTTTGTATGGTCTCGTCACACAATACTAAATTTTAATCCGCTCATTCTCCTCTTCCGATTCATTTCCAAAATAGATGCTGCTTTAATAATAAAGATCTAAACCTTACCTGGTTGTAGTTTGCTAAAGGCTCCTCAAAACTAGGAGCAGATGGAGTGATGAACTTGGGACAAGCATATGAGAAAAGCTCATCATAGACGGCAAAAGCTTCCTCATCATATCTCTGCATCCTCATCATCTTTTCACCATACTTTTCACGCAACTGAGAGTTCACAGTTTCATCAATAAGCTTCACTTGTGGGCAAAGCGAAACACATATTGCCAACAGAGCATACATCTGCTCGTTCTTCTTCAGAATCTGCTCATACTGAGGAGATTTTTGATGATATTGCTTGGTTTTATAAATATACAAGAGAATTCTGTTAAATTCATGAATGGCATCAACGTACCTGAAAATAAGGGGAAATGAAATTTATTTCGAACCTGTCGTTAAGTGAGAAGTGAAGAAAGAAGACTAAGGCCCTAAATACAGCACCCTATAAATTCCTATAAAGACGAAAGGTTAAACATTCAACTCAGCAAGCATTTCAATTCTACTTGACCTTCCATTTTCTTTTATATATTTATAAGAAACAAAAGAAAATATATATATATATATTGAGGGAAGGATCATACAAAAGGGGGGATGAGATATCCCCAAAAAGCAAGAGGGTTACAGAAAGAACTGCCAATTCACCTAAACAAGAACCAAACCATAATTATAAATCATCTAGAGAGAGAACACCAGACAAGAGAAAAGGAATCTAATGGACTCCATACAACATAATACCTGCGCAACATCAGGTTGGCAAACCCATAATGATATATAGTTGTAATATGGCTTCCAATCACACTAGTGAAAACACCTTGCTGGGTTATGTCAATTGGGAGTAAGCACTTCAAACCAGTGTGATAATCACCTAACAGGCAATGAACCCGAAGCAATCCAACCATGCTGAAATATCCCAACACCTTCAAAACATTACTACTCCCACCACTATAGTCATACCCATCAGTAAGTGTAAATTGTTCAAGACCTTCTTTCTCCTCCTCAAGAATATGAATGATTGAGGATTTCTCCACAAATGCTTGCAAATAGTTGAGCACACCATATACATTCCAAGCCTGGAAATAAGCAACCACTGAAGTTAAGCTCCTGGACCTTGGATATAGATAGACCATAAAAACCATTAAGACTAAGAGAACTTGACTGCAAGAACATGGGCGTACGAAGGATACGTGCAGATTCACCCAAACATGGTTATCATATTTGGAACAGATATCTGACCTAGTGTACACACAAACTCCATTAGAAAAATATGAAAAACAAAAGAACACTTCCCACATCTCAGAAGTCATAAAAGATTGTCATTTGAAGTCTAGACACCATAGGTTTTCAAGGCTATTCCAGCTATTTTAACCTCCTTGGGGACGGTACGGCTTCAAATCCAAGACCAATATACTATGAATTTGATAAAACTAAATACACGCTAATTCAGATAGAACCATGAGAAGGCCAAGAACTAATACTGTTTTTTAACCTTTGGAGTTCATTTCCTTGTCTAATTGCAGTCAGAGTAATGCGCAGCCTGCATATTTTCACATAAAAAATAATAAACGAATGAATCGTAGCAACCTGATCGTACTGCCTCAGAAGCGAAATTTCCTGCTCGGTCTTGTTCTTCATCTTAGCCCGATACTGGCAGAAGCTCTGGAACTGATAAACAAACTCATCCACCATATCCCATAGCCACTGGTTAGGCAATTGCATATTCACGACTCCGTGCAAAACCACCTGAAATAGGCTACAATAGTTATCCCATGAGTCAATCCTCTGCTTCAAAGTTGGCGACAGTCTCGCATAAAGATGGCGAAACCACATCTCACGGTAAAGCAAGCAAAAGACATGATCATTATCAACAAAATGAGCCACAGCATCTACTGACGGCCACGGAGTATCCTTGAATAGGCGGTCCGATAGCGTCTGGAATGAAGTTTCATACATTTGATGTGTTTCGTATACATTCTTCTCACGGATATGGCGGTATAGATGAACGACAAAGGATTTGACAGAATCTGGAACGAAATTAGGGTCGTAGCCAATATCTTGGCCAGCCGGAGAAGGCACCGGCGCGTGACGGGGATCGTCATAGTTGGCCCGTGAATCATCATAATCGTATGTGGCCATGATGACTGAATTCAGCTAGGTCGACTGAAATTAGGGTTTTAGTACAGAGTTGCAGAACTGGGAAGAAGAAGCAGGAGATGTAGTTAAAATTTCAAGAATTATGAACCTTAGGATTGAACTGTTTGGGCTTAAGCCCATTGAGGGTAATTCCGTAAATAACATATGTAATAATTAGATAAATAAATAATATTTATGTTTCAAGAATTATGAACCTTAGGATTGAACTGTTTGGGCTTAAGCCCATTGAGGGTAATTCCGTAAATAACATATGTAATAATTAGATAAATAAATAATATTTATGTTTCAAGAATTATGAACCTTAGGATTGAACTGTTTGGGCTTAAGCCCATTGAGGGTAATTCCGTAAATAACATATGTAATAATTAGATAAATAAATAATATTTATGTTTCAAGAATTATGAACCTTAGGATTGAACTGTTTGGGCTTAAGCCCATTGAGGGTAATTCCGTAAATAACATATGTAATAATTAGATAAATAAATAATATTTATGTAATTAATTGTAGTTAATTAACGAATTTAATTTTTACCAATTAATCTTAATATTATTTTTTTAAAAATAGTTTAAATAAAATTATAAATTTTTAATTATAAATAAATAGTCCAATTATAAAATTAGTTATATGTCGTAGTAGAGTAAATTATTTTAAATGAGATACATTTATAAATATTATATAATTATGATAAAGTTCAAAAAAAAAATTATATAACATATATAAAATTATTATTATAATATAATACATAATTAATTTTAATTAAATATAGTTCATTATTATTGTTATTATCTTTAATTAAATCAATTAGTTATGCTTCATGCTCATCAAAACTATTCTAGAAAAAAAACAATTAATTCATTATAAATGAGTTATACTTATTTAAAATTAATTTTTATTAACGTAAATTAACTAATCATAATTAACTAACTAGTTATATTTAAATATATTATTAACTAATGATTAATACTTTTAGTAAATAAGTAATTCATTAATTTAATAAAAATGCTATTTCTAAAAGATATATATAATATTTATGTACGCTTCCCCTCAAGGCTTTAAAACGCGCGTTTGTTAGAGTAAAGTTTGCACGTATTTTGTTCTCATCCCCAACCAAGGTGAGACCTCACAATTCACAATCCACCTCCCGTCAGGTCCTGCGTCCTCGCTGGCCTTCTTTCCTTTCTTCAATCGACGTGGTACCCCTGCCAAATCCATCTTCATTTGGGGCCAGCGTCCTTACTGGCATATCGTCTTATGTTTACCCCATTTGGGGAATAGCCTCCTCGCTGGCACATAGTCTAGTATCTAACTCTAATAGCATTTGTAATGGCACAAATCCACTACTAGTAGATATTATTGTCTTTGGGCTTTCCCTCAAGGCTTTAAAGCACACCTACCCTGTGAAGGTTTCCACACCTCTTACAAAAGAGTGTTTTGTTCTCCTCCTCAACCAATGTGGTACATCACAATTTATCGTGGTTTATTTAATCAAATAATTGATTATATATATATATATATATATATATGGGGTAAGCTAAGATGGATTAAATTAATTGTATTTATTTTTTATAAATAAAAATAAATTAAGAGGGTAAAAGATAAACCCTAGGTTCCCACGAGTTTCACAAACCCCACCGTAAGCATAAAAATGATTCGATTTTTTCCTAGTAAAAATCAAAACCTTGCACCTGACGTAAGCATAAAATACCCAAGTTTTATTCCTCTCATAAAAATCAATATAAAGCATAAAGCACGTGACTTTATATGGCATAAATGCTGATTTAAATATTGAAAGCATATGAATTTAATTTTCTAAAAAGTTAAATTATTCAAAAATTTATAAGTAAACACGTGTACTTACTTTATTGATTAAAAATAAGTATTTTAAATTTTATGAATTATTGTTATCTATTTGCATCGATATCATAAATATAAATATAAATAAGTAAATATAATATATATATATATATAAATTTAAGATAACAATATTGGCTAGCTGTAGGCTTAGACTGTTACAAATAGTATTAGAGTTAGATATCGAGCGGTGTGCCAGCGAGAACATTAACCCCCAATGAAAGTGAATTGTGAAATCTCATATCGACTGAAGATATTTTAAGAATGTGAGAACTTCTCCTTTATAGACACGTCTTCAAATAAGCCCAGAAAGGAATGCTAAAACAAAACAATCTACTAGCAATTGGCTCTGTTACAAATGGTATCAGAGCCATATACTATGTGGTGTGCCAGCGAGGATGCATGTCTTCAAGGGAGGTGGATTGTGATATCTCATATCGGTTGAAAAGGTGAACAAACCTCATTTTTTTATAAAGATGTGAAAATCTCTTCATAATAAGATGCATTTTTAAACCTCGAAGAAAAGTCCAAAAGAAAAGGAATAAATAGAATAATATCTATCTAGTAGTAAGTTTGGGCGTTATATTTTTCTTTTAACGATTTTTTTTTATTTATTATTATTGTAAATATATAATATTTAAAATTAAAATTGCATTATTTGGAACATTCTTGAAATTATAATTAAATAAATAAATAAAAAGTTAATTGTTCATGCTAAAAGTTGAAACATTAGGTATAAAATACAGGAGGCCGGTCAGGTATTCAGCAATTGAACAAAACATTTTCTCAAATTATCCTGAACATTAATCTCCGATGAATTCTCTGCAGTCTCTTCTCAAACCCATTCCTCAGTCACCGATCAGCGATGCAGAACTCACTGCCCATTCTCAAAGGCCGCTGAACAATTCCTGCAATTCTCGGCAGTTGTCTTTTAGAAGATTCAGAATTAGGTGTTCGATTGCTGGTTAGTTTTTTTCAAATTCGTCGCGAGAATGTTTGATAATTGGTTCACTGGAGCCTTGTTTATCTAAGCAAGTTTGTTTGAAACTGTTTAATAGTTGACTCGCTTTTCATAATCTGGTTGTTTACGATACTGTTCAGGCTTTTGCGATCCTAACTGTTTTTCAATTTTCTCTATCCGTTCAATCTGAAATCTGAATAATCAAAGCAACTGCTCGTCTTGTCGCAGATACTGTTGATCGTACTTTTGATGCTCCAGTGCTTGGTAGTTCACAGGTCAACTCTTGTTGTGTATTGTAATCTGTTTGTGTGTTTAAATAAACTACAAATTTTAGTGTTCTATGCGTGGAAGGTGATAATTGTATAGCTTTACTGATTGTTATTTCGATCCATGTGTTTATTAAAGGTGCTTGAAAGATTAAGGGCAAGCCGAGAGAATCAAGAAAACCAGCCACAATTCCTTGCAATGTATTCCAGCGTTGTTGGGGGAATTACGACAGATCCAGCTGTTATGGTAATTCCAATTGATGACCACATGGTTCATCGGGGACATGGCGTTTTTGATACTGCTGCCATAGTGGATGGGTATGTGAGAATTTCATACAGTTTCATTAAGATTATGAATCTGATATCCATTTCCCAAGACCCGCATAATTACCACTGTAAATTGATAGGTTCTTATTAACATTTGAATTCATGACTAAATTTCATAATTATAGTGTGATATATATTTTTCTTCATTAGAAGTAGGAAAGGCATACCTTCATTTCATGATTTTGCCAGTGTTGAGTTACTGTATAAAATGGTTTTGACATCTCAGGCATCTCTATGAGTTGGACCAGCACCTCGACCGCATTTTAAGATCAGCATCCATGGCAAAAATCAACCTCCCAGTTTCATATGATCGAGAGAAGATTAAAAATATACTCATAAGAACTGCCAGTGCTTCTAAGTGTAGGAATGGACAGCTTCGATATTGGCTCTCTGCAGGACCTGGAAATTTTCTACTATCTACTTCTGGGTTGCATCAGTCAGCTCTTTATGCAATTGTAATTCAAGGTAAGCCGCCATCTCCTCCAAAAGGCATCAAAGTCATAACTTCATCAATCCCAATGAAGCCACCTCAATTTGCAACTATGAAGAGTGTAAATTACCTACCAAATGTTCTTTCAAATATGGAAGCAGAAGAAAAGGGTGCTTATACAGCCATTTGGTTGGATAGTGAGGGATTCATTGCTGAAGGGCCTAGTATGAACGTTGGTTTCATTACAAAGGATAAGGAGTTTCTGATGCCTCACTTTGACAAAATTTTAAGCGGCTGCACAGCTAAGAGAATCATTACTCTCGCTGAGCGGCTGGTGACAGAGGGCAGGCTTCGGAGTATAAGATTTGAAAATTTAACCATGGAAGAAGGCAAGAAGGCAGAGGAAATGGTGCTTATTGGGAGTGGAGTTCTTGTTTCCCCTGTACTGCAGTGGGATGAGCAGATTATTGGTGATGGTAAGTACCCTCTATAATCCTTAATTCATAAATAAGATGTTTTTGTAGTTCTGAATCATGTTGTGATTGGCTGGATGAATTTCTTCTAACATGTTTAAAATTCCATTTAAAGTTCTTCAATTCAAACAAACAGGGAGAGTAATTCAAACAAACAGGGAGAGTGTTTTGGTAAGCGTTAAACGAACACAACTCTCCACAATGGTATGATATTGTTCACTTTGAGCATAAGCTCTCATGGCTTTTCTTTGGGTTTCCCCAAGAGGCCTCACACCAATGGAGATAGTATTCTTCACTTATAAACCCATGATCATTCCGTAAATTAGCGGATGTGGGACTTTCATCCTCCAACATTAAGCACTTAGAAAGTCGTTCTAAACCGGTTGTAAGATTAGTTTTGTAGAATGACGACACCATGACATGTTTTTATGCGTCTGAGCATTGTTCTTACAAATAGGAACACACGAAGTTTTCTTCCCACCACAACCGTATGGTGATCTAAGAAAGGCACCATTGTAATATTTCTGATGGTGGGGATGAGTGTTCTTATTATAGAACAAGAACATGAAAGCATGGAAGCTTGTTTTTATCTGACAAAATTAAGAATGTTTTGGTTTTCTCCACAGGAAGAGAAGGTCCGTTGGCTCGAGCGCTTGTAGATCTTATTATCGAAGACATGAAATCCGGCCCTCCAACCGTTAGAATACGAGTTCCATATGAATAACCTAGTCCAAACTTGCCATCTCTCTCTCAAAATTGACTGCAGAGGCCAATCTCGATTCGTTACATGGATGTAGCTAGCGCAAGTTATGTATATATGGACGGGAATAAGGATGACAGTTTCACGAGTGATATCCAAATTGTTGTTGAATTGAGTCCATTGGCAGGAGAGAGTATATGTTTGTGAAAATGTTTTAATAAATACTCTTAAAAGTATAATTAGAATAACTTTTCTTTTAATTAAAAAAAAAAAAAAGAAAAAACCTTTAAAAAAAGATGGATTTTTTGTAGCTTCTGATTTTAGATGATCTAATGTATTTCTTATTTTAAATCTTAAACCATAAAAATATTCTAATGTATATATTTTAATTTTTGGCATATTGCAAATTGTTTAGACTTTGTTATTTTGGTTATTATTATTATTATTATTTGGCTATTTTAGTGTATTTGTAACCACCCCAAATAATAATGTCATTTCAACTTTAAAGACATACGTGTCAATAATCATACGTGGCATGGATTATTTTTCTCCTTAAACAAAGACATAATTATTGTTATATAACTTAATTTTTTTTCTGACTTTTCAAATATCAACTAAATTATAATAATCAAGAATGTATAAATCAAACCAAGTGTGACACGTTAATAAGCATGAAAAATGTAAATTGATTTAATTAATTAATATCGTCCACTTGATGTTATATAATTTTTAAAATTCAACATATTATAACTATTAATTTTAGAAGGAAATGTCAACATTCACTATTACGACTCTATATTCATTTTTCGTCTCCAAAATTTATTAATATTAATTTTTTACGATAAAAGTTACCGTCTTAATCTTAAATTAAAAAAAGTTAGTATGATTTTTTATTTAGGATAAATTTTTATTTGAGATGGTAAAAAATGAAAATTATCATGCAATATAACTATAAATATTTGATAATATCTATAAAAAAAAAAGGTTTTTAGTTATTTGTTAATGCTATCAATAATTAATTTTTACATGATCAAACTTTAAGTTGAGTATTATTAAAATTAGTCCATTTATATATTTTTTTCATATTATTATTTTTTTAATTAAAATTAGTGAGTAAATTAGCAAAAATTAATAATCTAAATCAAATATTTTAAATTTCATTGGAGAAAATTGAAATATTTAAGTCGAAATTGAAACATTCAAAGAAAAATGGAAAACACATTATTTAATCTGAAATGTTTTATAAATCCAATTAAAAATATTATTTTATTTTATTTTTTAAATGTAGAGATTATAAAAACGGTGGCGGGTGACCAAAGCAGGGCGAACTGCTCGGGCCGTTATAAACAAAAATGCCAAGTAGCAGTTGATTAGTCGGCGTTGTATGAATCAGCAGACCCAGGTGATCGACAATAATCGGAGTAAGAGCGAGAGTTCAGACTTCGATTGACCGACCAGACCGATACGATACTGAAGTTCAACAGTTTTGGAACTTCACGATTTCTCGCTTTTCGAGTGATCGTTTTGGGGTATTCGTTGCGATGGTGAATCCCATGGTCGAACGCGCCACTAGCAATAAGCTGATAGGCCCAGACTGGGCCGTGAACTTGGAGATTTGTGATATGATCGAGAGAGATCCTGGGTAGGCCTCGATTTACTTACTCGATTGCACTTCCCCTCTCCTCTGTTTTTAGTTTTTCTTGGTTGTTCGTTTTGTATCCTTTTCACGCATGTTAATGGTTTTGAAGGATTCAGTGTTTGGCTATAGAATTTAATTGCAGGCTGCTTTAGAGGTTTGTTTGCTGTGGTGGTAACTTGGGTATTGGTAGAAACGAAAACTGTTTTCGCCCCCCTAATTTTCGTTTGATCTTTCGTTTGTTTTATTGCTGCTCATAAGACCCTTGGCTGAATTCATGATAAATAAGTAATCGATGATCAAGCTTGCTTATGCAGGGGGCTGACCGAGAGCGTATACTCTGTTTTGAATTTTGACTTTATAATTAAGTAGGTGAAGGGGGAAGGGAACGGCGACGATGCATCAATTTGTTTCACTTTCGATTTGAATTGGATGGTGCTCTTACGAGTTTGTGAAGTTTTCTTGAATATGCTGCGAAGTGGAAGCTTCTCTTGATGGAAGAAGCTCCCACATCGGTGGGTACTATGTGTAACCGTCTTCGAAGTCCACCGCCAGTATATATATATTGTCCTTTCGAACTTCCCCTCAAGGTTTTTAAAACGCGTATCCTAGTGAGAAGTTTCCACATCCTTGTAAAAAATGTTTCGTTCTATTCCTTAACCGACGTAGGATCTCACAATCCACCCCCTTCGGGGCCCAGTATCCTCAATGGCATTCGTCCCTCTCCACTCGTTGAAGGGAGATGGATTGTGAGATTCCACACGGGTTGGGGAGGAGAACGAATCATTCTTTATAAGGGTGTGGAAACCTCTCCCTAACCTACGCGTTTTAAAAATCTTGAGAGGGAACTCGAAAGGAAAAGCCCAAAGAGAACAATATCTGCTAGCGGTGGGCTTAGGTTGTTACACTTGAAGAGCCTTTCTTCCGTTCAGTTAACTTATTAGAAGCAACAGCTTGAAATAACTCAAGCCTTTTCATGTCATCCAATTAATTCATTGACATTTTTGAAAATATTTTCTCGATGATTATTTTGGTTGCATCGTTCAACATTTGTATTGAATCAGAAGGCTTCTGGAGCACTAAGATTTGAGAAAAGATTGTATGTTTGGTGCCTTGACTGATGTGGTCTATATTCTTTTTGACTTTTGTAATGAGACACATTCAATCATCTCTTGGAACATGCTTATTGATGCTTTGTGGTTAGAGAATTTGTGTATGAAGCAGTATTCTTTTTTTTTTTTCGTTTATATGAACAACTTCGTCTGATGATGATCTACCAGGAAAGCAAAAGATGTTTTTAAAGGAATAAAGAAGCGCCTTGGAAGTAAGAACCCCAAAGTTCAGCTTCTTGTCCTAGTAGTAAGTTGCGAGCATCCCTATCATAAGCTGACATGATGTTGGCACTATTTAACTTGCTCACAGGCTGTCTTGTGTATCTATGTCGTAGCTCTTGGAGACCATCATCAAGAATTGTGGGGACATTGGTCATGCGTATGTGGCCGAGAAGGGAATTCCTCGTGAGATGGTAAAGATTGTAAAGAAGAAGGTAAGATGGGATTCTTCTTACTTGTTGCTCTTTAAGGGGAAAAAAAGCGTTCAGCTTGGATTTATGGTACCTATGATGCTTGGTGTAGCCTGACTTTCGTGTCAAAGAGAAGATATTGCTCCTGATAGATAGCTGGCAAGAGGCCACAGGAGGACCAACCGGACGATATGCACAATATTATGCTGCTTATCAAGAACTATTGGTATGATCAATGATAATGTTTCCATGATATTATGCTGCATCTTGTTAACTGCTTGTCCTTGGAGATGCAAATTTCATTGTTAAACCATGGATTCTGATTGAAAAATTGGTTCCTTTCAGCGTGCTGGGGCAGTTTTCCCCCAGAGATCAGAGATGTCATCGCCTGTACTCACACGTCCGCAAAGACAAGCGGGATCGTATGGTCAGAATCTGCACAATCCTGATTATCAGCCAGATGCTCCAGGATCCTCTGCACATGTTAAATCTTCAACTTTAAGGTACACTTTTGATATCTTTTATGTTTGAATGGACTCCACTACAGACTATTGAATGTTCTTGTTCACTTCCCTCCCTCCTGTTTAGCTACATTGTGATAGTTACTTACACAAGCTCCCCCTTGAACTCTCAGCTTTAAACTATAATTCCCTCACTTCCTCTTATAAATTCTCCCTCCCCCTACTTTCATTTTTTCTTACATAAGTATGAGTACAACAGCTTGAATGTGTATTGAAAAAATAGTGTGTAAGGAAGGGCTGGTAATTCCCTTCTACACGTAGCGTTTTATTGCTCAAGTGGCACTGCTTTCTATGAGTTTGAACGGAGGATTGATGATCTGCTATTCTTCATTTATTTGACATCTGAGTGGATATTTCTCTGTACCAATTAACATGTAGGAGAAACTTGTAATTCCACCATTATCCCTGTGTTTGATGTGATAGTTTATGTGAGATCCCACGTCGGTTGGAGAGGGGAATGAAGCATTCTTTATAAGGGTGTGGAAACCTCTCCCTAGTAGATGCGTTTTAAAAACCTTGAGGGGAAGTCTGAAAGGGAAAACTCAAAAAGAATAATATCTGCTAGCGGTAGGCTTGGGCTGTTACAGTTTCCTTCATTCTTTTGACATATTCTCGTGATTTTGTGAGACTTGAAATTTCTTGTTCAGCTTGACCGAGATCCAACTTGCAAGGGGAGTGGTGGATGTGCTTGCTGAGATTCTAAATACATTAGAACCAGGAAACAAGGAGGTAAGTTATTGATTAGAGAAAAGGTTAGATTAATGTGGTAATGAAATGATTCCCTTATTTTTCAAATGCATTTGAATTCCTTCTTACTACCGATTTGATATGCGTTACACTTCATGTTGCAGGGCATTAAGCAGGATGTCGTCGTTGACTTGGTAGAACAATGCCTTAATTACAAGCACAGGGTCACTCACCTTGTGAATTCAACGTCGTAAGACTTTCTATTTTTAATTTGTTTCAATATTTGTTGTCAACATATGCATATAGTGGAACCAGGAGGTTGGTGTGGTTAGATACTGTATTGGATATGTGCTTGTTATGAAAATGTTCTGTCTTAGATGGTGAAAGTTGAGAGAAGTTAATATCAATGAAGCCATAGGTGAAAGAAAAATATGAAAATTTCCTTCGTTTTTGGCGATATAGATCCTTCCTTGAAAAATTATGTGTTCCCTTTCAATGTGTATAGACCATATAATATTACCAGTACATTCTAATTTCAGGGATGAATCATTGCTCTGCCAAGGATTGTCACTTAATGACGATTTACGACGTGTACTTTCCAAGCATGAAGCCATTACTTCAGAAACTTCTGTTCAGAAAGAGAAACCCAAGCCTCAATTGGTTGAAGCACGTCGTGATGCTCGTTTGCCTCTTCGTAACACCGGTGATAACAACAACCCACAACCTGAGAGGTATTCTTTGATTTCTTCGCAATGCTCTTTGATCGTATTTATGTCTTGTTTTTGCTGAAGATTGCTGAAATTTCTGAATTATTAAGCTTGCTGGCTAGAGACTACTGTGCTAATCTTAGAATATTGGAATATGTTGAAAGCTTCAGGGTGCTTATATCTGGCATTTGTTGACTTGTGAGTACCAATGAATGTATTGCAGCTCGATCTCGAATACTACTGTCTCAGGCACACAAACGGTAAATGAGTCGGTCCGTGCACCTCCTGCTACTGATGGTCCGGCTTCTCCAGCTAAGTTTGATCCCAAATTGGACCTACTGAGTGGTGATGACTACCTTTCTCCAGGGGCAAACACTTCACTGGCTCTTGTTCCTTTGACCAAACAGCAGCCAACTACTTTATCTGAGCAGACCGCTCTCGTCCTCTTTGACCAAAGCGATGCTTCGGTCTCAAACTTACATCAGCACCAGAATTTTCAGTCCCCGCAGGGTGGACTGTACCACCTCAATGGAACTGTCCAAACCCCCGGATCGTCTCACTGGAAGCAGTCACTATACACAAATGCTTCTGGTCCTGGTCCTGGTCCCTCCATGAATAGACAGCAACAACCCCTGCCACTTACTCCATATAATGGTTCGTATATGCACTTGCTAGACATATATCATGCTTTGGAGTGATTGCAATCATTTAAGCAAAAATCTATGAAATTTTTAAACATGTCTACGTGTATTGCATTATATTATTGGGTAGACATTATAACATACTAGGCACCATATAGTGTTGAGGATTGTTGGGAGAGAGTCCCACGTTAGCTAATTTAGGGAATGATCATGAGTTTATAAGTAATGAATACATCTTTATTAGCCTGAGTCATTTTGGGGAAGCCTAAAGTACAGTCACGAAAACTTATGTTAAAAAAGTAGACAATATCATACTATTATGGAGGTCCGTGATTCCTAGCATATAATGTATACTTTTGAATCAGGTTAAAACAAATATCATACCATAATTAAAATGTATGAAAATCTAACGAACAAATCTCACTGTTTGGGTGGGTTGGTCAGGTTCTCTAAACAACCAGTCATTTCCGCCGCCACCATGGGAGGCTCAGCCTGGGGATGATAATGGTTCGATGGCTGGTGAGCATCCCTATTCAATGAAGGTAACTCAAGTTGTTTTCACGCATGTGCAGAATGGTCTGTATCCACAGGGACCTCGACCAATGGGAAACGACCAATTTGTAGGTGTGTACGTCCAGCCAATTGTAGGCAGCCAGATTTCAGCACATAATGGCCAGCTCGACTTGGCCCCTCACACCTTCCATGGAGGGCCTTATGGAACCATGCTACCACAGCAGACAGGGCAGATGACAGCTCTGTATCCTTTGCAAATGTTTGGCAACCAATTTCATGGCTATGGCCTCATCCAGCCACAGCCACAGCCACAGGGGACACAGTATCTGACGCAGCGGGTGTATGGGCTATCCATTAAAGATGATAATGGCATGAGAAATTCGTCCTACCAGGTTTCTACTTCCTCTAATGTGCCTCCCATTAAGCATTCTAAGCCTGAGGATAATCTGTTTGGTGATCTTGTTGACATGTCAAAGTTTAAGCCCAGGAAACCCAGCCTTGCGGCTGCTGGTAGCAGGTGAAAAACGAATCCACTTCCTCCGTATATTTTGGACCACTGGGCTTTCTTTGATTTATGTTTGGGCTGTATAAGTACGTTATGTTATAGGCAATAAATGTCATATGGTCATATCCATATCGAGATGTGTGGATCCATGGGCCTATGTATATATAGATTTGTTCATGGATTAACGAAAATATGCAAAAGTTTTATTTAATTCTGTGAGTCTCTTCGTTTGTGAGTTTTCCTTTTCGCGTATGGCACCGTCACTCCCCTCGACAGCCGCACTAATTTGAAACTTAATTTGAAAGCTATATTCCGACTTGATGACCCGGATGCCTTGGGATGCCCCTGATGCAGCGCTAATTTAATTTGAAAGCCATATTCCGACCGATGACCCGGATGCGGATGCCTTCGGGATGCCCCCTAATGCAGCACTAATTTGAAACTTAATTTGAAAGCCATATTCCGACACGATGAGAGGTGCTTTGCTTTTCCTTGCTTTTTCTTGGAACTTAATTTGAAAGCCATATTCCGACACGATGACAGGTGCTTTGCTTTTCCTTGCTTTTTCCCGAATGCCCCTAATAATCAACGAGAATGACATGTGCTTTTTCTTGTGGATCCTATTTCAATGGAAATTTCTTGCTTTAGACGGTGTTTTTTTTCTGCAACATCACGGCGTGACACAAGTGTGAAAAGGGAGCGTGAAAAGGGTTTCATTTTTTCATGAAATACAAAGCTCTACTTGTATGGCAGGAATGTTCAAAGGCGCCTTACAACCTCACTAATATAATGATCAAACCTCTGTTCCAGAATAAAAATCATTAAACCACTTTTAGAATCATATTTTCTATTACAACTCAAACTGTCTCATTCGAGAATTTTGACCATTCAACTAGAGCATGAAAAGTATGGAACTTGTTTACTACCAAAGTAAAAATAACTTTCCATTAGAACTGATGGGAATATAATCTTCACCAATGCATCTCAGATATCCACAGGGCTCAATGACGAGAACAGCCCCTACTCTTAGATACTCTGCCCTAAAAACCTGTCAAACCAATCGCTAGCTTCTTTCACCATCTCTGGTGTCATTGCGTGGCCAATCCCAGGTTGTGCGATGAACTGTACAACATAAATATTATAAAGCCATAGATAAAATAAAAAAAACCACCCTGTTAGGAAGTCCTATGAAAAATAAAAGACTTCTCCTTTAAAAGTATACATACCTTAAAATTTTCTGGACAACCAAAGTTCTGATAAACTGTCTGCGTTCTTGATACAGTTGCATCCAAACCGGCAATTGGACATCGAGGGTCATCTGCACCTATTATTTTCCATATTCAAATGCACATTAACTTTATTTGAACAGGCTACAGAGATCTAATTCAATTCTAAAATTAAAGAGACCCCGAGATGGGGGGAAAATATGCAATCTTGAACTTGCAGGTGACCCCGTGTTAATTTCTCTAAAAGTAAGAGACCTGCATATTTTACAGCTGAGTTCATTATCTTTAAGGAGACAACCACCTTCAGTTCACTGACATGATGTCAGGGCTCCTAGATGCTTACAAATTACTGCCTTTTGGTAACTTTTTGGTTTTATAAAGTTAAACTTGTTTTCTCACCATTTCTTTTTTATAATATTTAAGTTTTTAAAAGTTTTTTTTTTTAAGACGTTCGTTCAAAATAGATAACAAAGAAAGAAACTTAGAAGTGAAACTTATGTTAAAAGAAGCTTAGTTTTCAAAAACTAAACGATTATCAAATAAGACTTCAAGGATTTTTTTGGTTCAAACTGCATAGTCAAATCTTCTAATTTCTCTAAATTTGACATTGGTTTGTGATTATAATCATTCATATAGTATAGGCAGGATATGAACATTACCATTTAACAACAACAAAGGACGTGATGCAACAGCTGGAACTGAATAAATCGAGTCAAATTTGGAATCTAAACCAGGAGCAATCCTATTCCAGACCTGAACAAAATAGCAAGAAATAATTATGGAATTCCAACTTCAAATGTGCATAATCTAACAAAAAGCTGGTTATTGGAAGATATGGTAAGTAAACATTCTAACAACATCATTTAGTAATAAGCAGCATAGAGAAATAGGCTTGGATTGACCATTATTCATAAATTGTTCAAAACGAAGCACACTATAGATCGGAAGTTATTTAACCGGGAACTTGAGACAACAAACCTTGGTCACCACTTCTTTGTTGATCTCATTCATGCCTAATTCAATTCTTGCTTCTGCAGACAAGATGCAAAGACTGGTCATGAAAGTTATTCATATTTTAAAATTATCAATTACCATTCACCTTACCCTCGAAAACAGGTTTTATACTCTCAACTCGTGCCTGCCACTTATCGTTATCTATGGCCCATCGAAAACACTGCAGTCATATCACAAAATATCAGCTGTTCTCCCTATCCTCCTTTCCAAACTGGAATGTACTAACGCAAGATCCAGAGTGTTATCATTTGGGTTAACTACCTGCACACCAATTATGGGGGCAACCACGGCATAGCGAGTGTCGGCAGCAGCAGCAAACCATGCATGCATTCCTGCAATGAAAATGAGAAGAAGTCTTATACAACAAAAGAAAGGAATGTCCTTGGTTGTTACTTTACTTTTGACTGACCTCCAAGAGATTCGCCAGTAATTCCTATTCTACATGGGTCAATGTCCTCCCTTTTCGTCAGGTAATCGGCCAATTTGATCAAGTCCCATACCTGCAAGTAGTATTATCTATTAGCTCTTTGTAAACCCAAGTCCCTCAATTAGTTTTTATCCTAATCCGTGGTTAACTTGCAGCAAATTTTCATTCATAGTCTCTAACAATTCAGCTACCAAATGAAATGAGAAGCTACCGTGTCAAATATAAACGGCATGGTATCACCTCTTTTCCATGAAGATACAAGAGCCTGAACCAGATTGAGACATCAGATTAGGATTTAACTTTGCAAAAGAGAAAAGCACTTTGCTGTAGGGACTAGATAAGAGCTAAAATGCCACATTAAAATATCAGGAGTGATTGACAATCTCAAAAGCAGAGGTATAGTATTCTCAATCAAGAGAAAATGAATCTCTTCAAAAACTAAATAACTGGTCTATCAATTCTAGGCAGCCAGATTTAATAAAATTACATACCAATCCTGGGCAACATTAAGACCTCGTGTCACAGTTTCACCAATGGGTGATAAGCTATTTAGGTAGCGTACATACTTTTGAGTTCTAGAAAACTCGTAGATAAAACGCAGACGAGCTGGGTATATAGAAGCATATAATGACATACATCGCGGTAGGTGGTTTTGTTCTTGGCCCTTTCACCATGGTAACGAGAATCAATGGCAATGGCTACGTATCCCCTCGATGCATAAGCCTGAAAGAAGCAAGAATATGTTGTATTATCTAGTTTTAACACCTTGGCCCTAACAACAAAAGGCAGGAGCAAAAGAAGCCACTACCTCAAGCAATGGTCTCAACCACTCTTTGCACTTGTTCGTACTGTGCAGAAAAACAATTGCAGGTTTCTTTTGCTGTTTGCTATCCTTCATGCTTATAATCAATATAGGCAACTGCCCTTGCTCCCCTTCCTATAAGTGATTAGTGGATAACTTCATTGTTCTTTTTTTCTCAAAAAAATAATTAAAGAAAATGAGAACACATTATATAGGGACTAAAACATCAAGAAATTGTTCTTTCCTAATAGATATATTACTGAAATTTGGCATTGTTGAAAAGTCCGTGTCCCATGTATAAGTTAACGCGAAAAGTATAAGAACATAGCTTGCCTCTGTAGCCAGATGAAGATTTTCCTCATGAAGCAAGTCCTTCAAATTGCTAATATCTTCCTTTGGACAAGATTCCATTGCCTTTAAACAAGTAAAGTAGATCAACATAGGGTTGGCGACTACCTAAATAAAAATGAAAAAGCGAACAAACAATACTACTTCGACCTTACTCAAGGCTGGTGGGTTGGCCTCCTGAATCAGAGGATCCTGGATAGGCTTTGAAAGCTTCACATTCGGCGGAACTGAGAAATTAAATTAGCAGACATCATGAATTCAAAATCAAGCTTTTAAAAACTACTTTTTTCTGTTCCCAAGATTGATTTGGTTTTTTTGAAGAGTAATTAAAGCAACAAAACTATAAGTAGTGTG
This sequence comes from Cucurbita pepo subsp. pepo, assembly GCF_002806865.2. Taxonomy (NCBI): domain Eukaryota; kingdom Viridiplantae; phylum Streptophyta; class Magnoliopsida; order Cucurbitales; family Cucurbitaceae; genus Cucurbita; species Cucurbita pepo. The sequence continues at coordinate 3,049,900 of NC_036639.1, read as the reverse complement.
TTCATTGACTTAACATTAAAAGACAGAAAACAGAAAACGATATAAGTACCTATCAGCTCAGAATCTATTCCTACTTTTGAGTCAAAACTACTTCTAGCTCGAAATGAACTTTACTATTGATCTCCGAATGAAAACTTGCTAATTCTCACGAAAAGGCGAAACATCGTTGAAAAGAGGTAAAACTTAAGAAAAATGGCTTCAGCAAAGCAAATAGACGACGACCATTCAAATCAAGCAAGAATTTCTAAAACAAAACACTCAACACTCAAAACTGAAGCCACCCAGATCAGTCATCAAAATTTTCAAGGTAACTAAAACAGAGAACAGAGAAAATTCAATTTCGCACCTTCTCCAGATCGTCGATGACGCAGAACTCGAAGGAATTCGGCCCGAAACTTGTCGGCGTCATCAAGAACTTCTTCCATTTGATTATTTTCGATTTCGACAGCTTCTCCTGGCAGCGTCGCGGTACGAGAAATTTAATAGGCATCGGAAAGTCGTCGGTTCCATGGCTTAGGCACGTGAGTGAAGGACAGAGTGGCACGTGGCATTATTACAATAATTATAGCTGGGCATTGCAGTGGACGCGACCCAATCCGGTCCACGCCCTCATCGTCGTCCCGTGAGTCCAAATATCCGACGCAGATTTGCCGCAACATCGGCGAATGGTTCCCATTTCTTATGGATATAATATGGTTGCACACAAATTCACGGTCAACAGGCACTCGCCCAACGCCGCCGATGACCGTCTTGGCTGGATATAAATATAATATCGAATACTTTATCATGCCGGCTTCCATCAGCTGCTTCTGGGCATCTTATTTTAAATCTAAACTTTACTTAATTGAAATATAAGCTTGGAAAGAGGAATCTTGACTTGGGTATCTCTTGTTACACATAGAACAAGGGAATTTGATTAAAGTGGCCGACATACAAGGAAAAAGAAAACATTTTTATTAAATTAAACAAATAAATTAAGTTTTTTAAGGAATTGCATACTTGGCTTCCATCTCGCATTGTCGAGGAACTATAGTGCAAGTACCCTTTAAGGAGTAAAATATTTTGGTATCGTCTTGTTGCCAACATAGACCTTTGGGTTGTTGCATATGCAGGGGAGAAAGAACAGATGGCTCTGCACAGGAACTCCTTGAGGCAGTGGGCATGAAAAGCACCGTTTGGTCTGGTTATGGTATAGGTCCTACACAATTTTTAATTACTCAAACTCAACTGGGGCTTTCAGAATGATCCTCAAAGAATACACAGTTTTGGGTGTTTGAATTAGGTCTTTGATCACGATGCTATAATCGGTGGTGTTCTAAATAAGGCACAAATGGGGTAGTCCTTCTTGGCCACATTAAAAGCATTACTTCACAGATGTTTTACAGTACGAAAATTTTACTCAAAGGGCAGTACAGATTCTGAGTTCTGATATCATGAACTTTTGAGGGATGATATTATTATTACTGAAAAGAAGAAGAAGAAGAGGACAAACCATCCTTGGGCCAGTCATTAGAGAACGTGTCCAAAACACTATGAGCCTTTAAAAGTTGTATTCTCTTCGTTTCTCTCTTTCATTTATTAGTTTATTTATTTATTTATTTTTGGGAAGGGGAGGGGTTGTGAAGTCAATGCACAGGAGGGACAAGAGGTTTAACCTCAAGAATCCAATATGGAAAGCAAAGGTTCAATGGCTTAAACTGTTTCTAAATTTGTAACTAAATTCTTAGCATGAGATATGTTAGAGAGTATAGTGAAATATTTTGTTTATAAGAGTATGGAAATCTCTTCAAAGTTAGCGCGTTTTAAAACTAGGAGACTTACGACAATACGTAACCGTCAAAGTTAATAATGTATGTTACTGGTGAGTTTAGGCTTGGGCTGTTACACCGAAAAATCTAATTCTTAAACCAAAGTTGGCCAATAATCATGGAGAAAGCCGCAAACAAAAAAGGCCAAAATTTTAACACCACCTTGACCATTTAGTAGCTTTTATTTTTTTTCCCATGGATTTTAGAGCCAAATAATAGGAACTAGGGAGAAGAGAAACATACCTACTGCTTTGGCGCTTTCATTCGACCTAATTTACTTTGCTCTTGTTGTACACCATATATAATGTTCTAAATATGGGAACCCGTCCCAGCTGTGATGACAAACATAAATTGATTATTACTCCAAATATAAACACAATATTAAATTCTACTGCCTAAAAGAAAATCCATGTAGCATCAAGTTACAAAAAAATAATTAAGTTTTCATACCAACAAAGCTTAAAAGATAATAATTGTTGGACCAACAAGAAGATCGTGTTAAATGATCTTTAATAAATATATATATATATATATTTATAGAAGTCATGAACTTTCAATTTTGTTTTTGTTTAATAAATTCTTGACAAATATATATATATATATATACACACACTGGAGTTATAGTCCGAGGCCCTACCCGATCCTCTTTGAGCTTGTCTTCGACACTTGTCTCACTTTGTTCTCTCCAACTTTGCGTATGCCTCAACTTATCTTCAATGCACACACTTAGTGTGTTGGATGAGGCATTGTTCCACTCGGTCGCATAACGACACTTCTCAATCTTGGCTCTTATGTGGTATGTGCGCCACATGAGGGTTGCCCCTTATCTGTCTTGACGTGTGGGGTCACAACCTACTATATATATATATATATATATATATATATATATATATATNTTTAAAAAAAAAAAGTTTGACAAATTATTTATTAAAAGCTAGAGTGGAAGTTCATAGAAACACTTTCTACCCACAAATTTGAATACTAAACTCGAAACGAAAATGAAAATATACTGATTGGCACGATAAACTGCAAAAACGATAATAAAGAGAAGCAAATTATTAGAGGAAAAACCCATCCCGCATGCAACGGCAGCATCAAGAATCTTATGCCAGGGTGGGAAATTGATGAAAGGACCGCAACTTTACGACTGTTCTAGAGATTGCGCTACAACCGACAACCGATCAAAGCAATTGAAGCCTCAATCATTGTGTGGCCGAAAATGCCAATGTGGTTCTTGTGCCTCCAAATCGGATCACAAATGATTATACGACGGATGTGATATGTTGTTTGAGAATTCCGTTCTAGAGTGCATCTGGAAACAAGATCGTGACTACCTACCGCTCTCTTAAAACTACCCTAATTCGTCGTTATGCAATTTACTTGTAAGTTTGGGGAAAAAATTGGAAATCGCTCCAGTTTGCTACACTGATTAACATCAGAATGCCAAAAATCAAAGAATCATTGTCCAAACAATCAATCTTAACATCAGAAATCCAGCACTAAAAGAAAAATCAAAGATCGAAAACGTTAAAAAGTACCTGTGGTGAAGATAAGCCATCAGAATCGCCCTGAGAGCTAATCGTAACAAAACAATGGAAATCTGTACGAACACGAAGAAACTTGTGAAGATAGAGTAGAGCTTGTACCTCCGGAATCAAAAACTTGTAAGGCGCTGAACGAAGTCGGCGGAGATTGCGAAGCGCACTTCCTCTGTCGGTGCATTTGAAATTGAATTCCGCGTACTGCAATTCAGATCAGTGCGGACTGAACAAAACTCCACCCATCTCTCTCTCTCTCTCTCTCTCTCTCTCTCTCTCTCTCTCTATGAGAATGATCGGACGGGTGAAATTAAAACTCGCGTGAATCGGAGATCAGCGGCTACAAACCGTCTGATGCAAATGGGTTTTAGGTTAACTTCATCGAACGGTGATATGAGCTCCACTTTGGCGCCAATGGGATCGGACGGACAACAATCGGCGGTTTGGCGCCAACGAGACAGACATTACGTGGGAATATCTGGTTCCTTTTTAATTAATTAGTTGAGTAATTACTGTAAATAACATTAAATATGTGATTTAATTTTTATAGCATAGTCATTATGTCGGTAACACTGCAGATTAAGGACATCATATAAATATTATTTCAAGAATTTTTTCTTCTTCTAAGGAAACATTACCATATAGAAAATAATTAATTTAACTTTATATAATTATTATGTTCAAATATATTACTTAACCCAACAAACATACTCATTTAATATTTAGTATTTTGTTATTTATTTTTTGGAAAATAGTTTCTTTCATTACTCAATATATATTCTCGATTATTTTTCCGATAATATTTAGTATATATAAATATAAATTTAAAATAAGTATCCTAAAAAACCTAAGTTTTTAATTTACAATTTTGGTATTAAATGATAAAGTTATTTAACATTTTCCTGCATCCACTACGACATAACCACAGTATTTATTTACTTTTCGCTTCTAACAGTAAAAACTATCGAACAACATGATTGAGACACTGAAAAGTAAGTGGTACTCGGTTGGTATAGATAGTAACTTTCAATTATTTTAAATTTTTCTTAATTATGTTATTTTCTTGACTTTTATTATAAGAAAAATATCTACCTTAATTATTTTTCCATATTCTTGTAATTTATTTTGTTATAAATAAGATAACTTTCACATTATTTAAGTGTGGTGGATTAATCGAACATTCTTAGTCTTAATTTGGATGTGCTCGTAGTTCATTCATGTATTTCTCTTTTATTGGAACGTCACGTTATATTATTATTATTTTTATTTGGAGGGTAAGAGTGGTGGGTCAATATGTTGTGGTTTGAGGTGGGTTTGGCATTTAATTATGAAGAGATTTTAAACAGGATCTCCAACTGATTCAGTGGCCCATGCAAATATATAGCGGAATCAATACACACAGCCAATTCATGGCAACACGACATTTCACCTTTTTAGGTTTTCTTCCCACTTTTTTATTGTCCCCTATACATAAATAAATAATTAAATATATATATATATATATATATATATATATATATCCCAATAATTAATTTCAATTTTAACAACCAGTTTCCATCACTTTCACCATGTTTTATCAAAATAGTAACTTTCACAAAATATTTAATTACTTTCTTTTTCAAACCCCAAACAATTAAAATGTTTTTTTTCTTTGGATTAAATCATAAAAATTGGTCAATAAATGGGAATTTTGTACTAGATTTGTTTATAATTCATAATTATTACAAGTAAATTAAATTATTAATAATAATTAACCACGACTAGGAGAAAAAATTTAAATTTATAATATTCAATTATAATTTAATAAAATAATTTGTAAAAATAAAAGGAAAATATTGTATGAAGAAAAAAAAAAAAAAAAAAAAAAAAAANTTGGAAGGAGGGAGTAGTCCTAGTCCTAGTCGAGGTCGAAAGGCAGGTAGCGTGTAATGTACGCACCAATTAAAATGCGTTTAAGTGGAGAGGCATCTTTTGCCTTTCATGACACGACAGGCACATCAAGTAAGCGAGCGTGTAAGTTACGCGTGGTAAAAATGGTGTTTTATGTTTTTTAACTTAATATTATTATTATTTTTAAATGAAAAACTGGCTAGGGCTTCCCTTTCGGTTTATTCACGCCCAAATGCTGATATGCCCTATGATCCAATCTACATGATACCGCCACGTGTCGGTTTATAATTGCCTCCACGAGCTCCCTCCCTCTCTCTGTATAAATAGGTTGTGGATGTTATGTCCATGTGGAATGTGGATGGCATGGGCATGGATGATTTTAATACGCACATCCAAACTTTCTAGGATTCAAAAAGATTATTAAATAAAAAAAAAAAAAAAAGGAAAAAAAAATACCCACTCCACTATCTATAGATCTCTCTCTCTTTCTCTTTCTCTTTCTATTTACCTCTCTCTCTCTCTCTCCAAGGATCGAAACCTCCGTTTCTCTCTCTAGGGTTTTTCGAAACTTCGCACTCAAATTCTGCTCCATCAGCTTCGAATCTCATCTCACAGCTTGGCTACTCGTCTTCGTCTCTAAATGCTCTCTCTATCAGTGCTGTTGCCTCGACTGGCCGTGAAGAATCGCTGTCCAGTTCATTCCGCGTTGTTCCAATTATCAGTTGGCTGAACTTAGGTGCGTTTTCGACTCTATTTAATTTCATGTATCATCTTCTTCTATGGAAAATCATTCGATTTCTTTCCTTTTTATGCCTTCAGGTTTTTTTTTTCAGCTTGTTTTGAGCTGTTTTTTTCGATTTTTTTACCTCATTTTCCCTAATTAGCTTGTGATATTCGGTTCTGGTTTTCTTTATCTTCTTTTCGTTTTCTTTTCTGGCTGATTTTTCGAAAGTGAATTCGCTATGTTTCCGGCATTTTATGTGTTGCTTTCGGTTATTTGATGTGTCACTACGTCAACTGTTTGTCTGTCTCGAATTTCTGAGCTGAATAAAAACCCTAAATATTTATCAGCGGACCAATTCGCTCCTTCCTCCACTGTGCTTAGAATTTTCAGATGATAATTATTTTAGATGGCTTTGTCAAATCCATTTTGTTTATGTCGTCTACTGTACCTCCGCTATTTTCAGGTAGTTGATCTTCGTAAACCCTAGACAATGCTTTTCGTACTGTTGTACTGAACAATACTTTTCTTTGAATTATATATCGATAAAGCTGGTTAATTATGTAGTTTTTGTTTTTAATTGGTGAAATTATGTCTCGTAGACATCCTTGCTTGTTATTTATAATAAATTAGGGTTTAATGTTGATTATCCTCAAGTAATATGTAGTAATAAGTTGTTTGTGATCATTATTTTATGTGTCTTCGGGTTAATGTTTGCCCGAGGAGTCGTTTCTCTGGAATTATTCATACTTCTTCATTGATTGAAACTGTTATTTTATGTGAGAAATAAGTACACATGATGATCGATTGAAGGTATCGTTGGTATAAACATTGGATGTTTCGAAATGAACTTGTTTGGGAGAAGCTCTAGATCTTATTTCTTTTGATACATTTCAATTTGATGCTTATCATTGTATTATACTTTCACCATTTGATGATCTAATTGGCTCGCTGTTTGGTATATGATGACGAATTGGCTGTTGTACAGCTATCAACCGTAGCTAACCTGAAGTGTTCTAATGGACGAGGAGCATCATCAGAAGAATGATTCTAGTATCGTTTTGAGGACTACAGTCCCATTCATTGAGATTGACTCTTTATTTATAGACCTTTCCAGTTGTATTGATAAACCTGGTGCTGGAAATTGTGATCATTTCTCCATACGGTATGACTTTACATTATATCAAGTTTAAACATGTTGTTATCTTCCTTTTTTAATTAAGTTGTATTGGTTTGATTGAAAACTGAGACTGTGTTAACTAGAGATTGGTTCATGCACGTCTCGTTGAAATATTCATGCTCATGTCTCCTACTGCACTTATACACACAAATGAATCATTTCCACATCTTGGTTTTCATGCAATTGTTATTGTCCATACACAAATCAAAATGTTTCTACTTTCTTTCAACTGTTGTTCAATTTGGAAATTTCAATGATAATGCTATGCATAGCAACTAAATGGAACTTCTCTTTACTTTTTGGTGTGCCACACATCACATACTTGCCCTTTTAAATTGCTATCTAAACGACTAATGTGGAAGATGAAATCAGCATTTGAGCTCACCTAGTTTAGAATGTTCTTCCAACATGAATATCAAACAGACTAAATATCTCAGAGCTAAGAGTTTAGGTTAAGAAAAGACCTCGATGAAGTGAAGGTTCAATTTCCTGTAAATCCAGTCTTTTGTCGTACTATGTCAAATTAATTTCCTCAAAATATGTTCTCAACATCCATTGTCACTTTTCCTCATCAATTGTCTTTTGTACAGTGGATATGCATCTCAAATGCGTGAGAAAGATTGGAAAAAAGGCTGGCCATTTGATTTAGATGGTGACTATGAGTCTGAAGAGACACTATCCTTGCTTCCACCTTTTCATATTCCGCAATTCAGGTGGTGGCGATGTCAAAATTGCAGGAAGGAGACTCCTGCAGGTGGTGCTAAAAAGGATAAGGATTTAATAGTTGACCGTTACAACTGCAACCCCCCCTCCCAAATGTCTCACTTTAGCATTTTTTGTTGTTATCAGGTTTTGAGCAATCTTCGAGTCTCAGTATGCTTGATGCAAGAAAGGAAGTGGCTAATACATCTATGAACAATAATCCTCCACCTTTCAGTGCAGAGAGAGAAAAGAAAGCTGAAGGCATTTTTTGTCCCAAGTTTTCCATTTTAATATCCTACTACTTCAGCCTTTTGATCTCTTTATTTGTTTTTCCAGGAGATGGGGTTGACTCTAGATGGATCTTGAATTCAGAAATTCCCATAGCAACTAGTGTCGTGCCAGAAGTAGAGTCGAGTCTTATATCAAAACAAAATAAAAGTGATCCAGGTAATTTACTGCTGTCATGATGCCGCCATTGAAGTAACCTGCTTGGAGACCATTGCTGAAAGTACCTCTGTTCTTTTATATAGCTCGCATATTTTCTTGCTTCTATAATTTCATATCTTGTTTGTAAAGCAGTAATTCTTAATTCGGAGCATAGAGATTCTGCTGAGAACTGCAAGCTAACCTGTGGAAATGAAGTTGCTGATGTTGAGCTTGGTCTTCAACATCTCAAAGTGCTTGATGAAAATCCGGAAGTCTTTGATGATGAAAAACAAATTTCTGCTCATAATGATCAAACTGAGATAACTATTTCATCATCAGGAGTTGAGGTGATTGATCGGTCATGTAATGGCAAGAGTGATCCTGCAGAACTTGATGTGAGTAACGCTACAGCATCTGAACATACTGAAATTTCAGGAGAAAATGATACACAAGGTCATCATACAGATAAGACAGGCAGTTTGCATCGCCGAAAGGCTCGTAAGGTGCGCTTGCTGACTGAGTTGCTGTATGAAAATGCAAATGTAAAGACTAATCACATTGGTACGGATGAGTCCCCATCCCATGGGACTTCAGAAAAATCTGAAGGGTTAAAAGAGCTTTCTGCTACCCAATGTCCAGTGGCTGCCAGAAAGAATATCAGGTGTTTAGGTCAGAATTTGAAAAGTAAGCTGCCTCTGGATGAAGTTTGTCTTGCTGCAGAGATTTGTTCATACAACGTGGATACCAAGATTCAGGCATTGAAGAGAAATGTGGAAACAACAGATTCGTTTCATTCTAATGAATCTGAAAATGCATTAATTGGAACTGCATTACAAACTAAGAAGAGTCTCTTGAACAAGTGTAGGAATGACACAAAATCTATTCATGGTAAGAAAAAGAATAAAAAGATCCAACTTGATGCATGCTCTTCTTTTAATCTTCCTCCAGGAAGTGGTGACAATATGCCTGAGATTTCTTTCAAACGCAACGAATTTTCTGGCAGTGCAGTGGATCCCTTTCTTTTATTTGGTTCAAGAATTGAGCCAATTTCTAGTTTGTCTAAGAGGAAAAGCAAGATGCCTATAATTGATGACAGGCAGGGTTTTACTTGGAGCAATGGTATGCGAAGAAGAGATTTAACCTTAAAAGAAGTGGAAGTCAGGAACAATGAGCCTGTGGTTGTTTCTCGTCCATTAGTATCGGATGAATCTAGTAGAGGCTTGCATCTTTCCCTCACTAACTATTCAGGCACTGCAAGAAATGACAAAAAGTTTATTTTCGAGGCTCAGGATGGCTCACGTTCCTTGTTGTCTTGGCAAGGAAGTATATCCACAGAAAACGTTGTTAGGAACAAAGATGCTAAATCCAAGAAGCATAAAGGCTCAAATGTTCCTTTTAATTATTCAGATACTTTTTCTGAGCAAGGAGGGCATTTTGGAGTCGATAGTAAGAAAACCTCGGGTAGAATGCAGTTCCCAAATGGGAAGCAAAGCTCAAATTCTCAAGTTGATGACGATAGCTGGTCTCAGTTGCGGGCAATGGTATTAATTCTTCCATACTGTGTTGTTATTGTAGCCTATTGAAGAAACAGTTTTACGATGCATTCACAAAAGTACTCACGATATCTGAGGATTTCCACCTCCCTCCCCCCCC
>NC_036639.1:2867058-3039846 GCF_002806865.2 Cucurbita pepo subsp. pepo | reverse complement strand
GCCCCCGTCTAAATTTCCTACGTTCTGCATGGTTCATCTAATTGAAATAGCTTCATGACTAAAATGTTTCTTGGATTTCACTGGAATAATTCATTGATGCAAACATTTGATGTTTTGTATAATGCCTCAAGGACTTCAGCCTAATGAATTTATTAGTTAATATTTAGTGTTGTAAGTGTTGAGGTTATGGATCATATCTGGTTGAAACGTTTGAATTTTTCTCATTTTCTTAATGTTTTATTTACCATTCTCCTACAAGTTGGAACTGGAAAGTGGCAAACTATTACATTTCTTCCCCTCCTGCCCTTTTCCAAGAACGAAGTCTTTAAAGATTGGTCACTTTCTGTTTCACTCATTTCTGCTATAAGTTTCCACCACCATTCTCTCACCACTGCTCTATTATAGTATTTTCAGGGAACTTTAACTTTTAAGTCACAAATGTGTCTGCCGCTTTATGGTAAAGCTTGCAGATTCCATTTCTCTATATTCCTCTTCATGCTCAATCCTAGGTTCTTATGTGTCCTGAAGATGAAAATCTTGTTCGTTTATGTTTCTTGGAACTGGGAACTTTATTTGCAACGACAAATTTAAGAAAGATTGTAAGCTACCTGTCTTTTGTTGATTATGGAATCATGATTCTTTTAAGGTTTATTTATGTGAAGTCTACCATTATTTGGAGATTGTTTAGACTTTTCTTTTCCTTTATTTACTGTAGATTTATTTACTTGCTCGTATTCCTTTTAATTCTTTCATTTCCTATCTCCTTAAGATTCCAGGTTTTGTTCCTTAGTTTCTATGGTTTTGTTTTGTAGGATAATTATGGGGTAAACAAAGCTGAAAAGAACATTACAGTTGAGGAGCACTTGGCAGCTCAGATGAAACAGAGTGAGCATACTGCTGGTAAGATATCTGAGCAAAGGGCTATAGATGACATTCCAATGGAAATTGTTGAGCTCATGGCTAAAAATCAGTATGAAAGGTGCCTTGGTAATACTGTAAATAGTAAATCCCTATCGAAGACAAGTTCAAAGAAAGCTCAAATTATGAATTTCAGTAATGCATGTGGCAAAAGTGGCTCATTGCAGGAGAAAAACAGTCACAAGTGGAAACCCCAGGTTAGGAATGGGAGAAATAACTTACATACGGCAGGAGATAATGTGGGATACGGCAAGCAAAGTTCAGGTAGTTACTTTTCTCACACTGAGAGGGGGCATTTTAATATAGACCAGCTACGTCAGACTCTTATCCCTCCAGAATATACCACATTTGGACATTCTCAAAATAAGTCATCAAGTACTGTCAAATTTTTGGCAAGCAGTACTGGTGAGACTGCACGTCCTCAATATAGCCAATATACTGGAGGTCTGGGAGATCAGAAGTCCTCTCATTCCAGATTGCAGTCGTTCAGTGGATATAACGCACATCAGCCTGTTTCACAAAACAATGTAGACGTAGCTCATCTATGGACAGAAGCCCTGCCAAATCACCATCCATATGTACCGACCACTCCTAAAAAGGTTGCTTCTCAGTCGACTATTGTAAATGCTAATACGAACTATCCTGAATCAAGTAGCAAAGGGACAATGAATCGAGAGCATAATCTAAAATTTTTTCATCCAAAAGTTACCAACCTTGAAAAAGATGATGGTAATTATGGCTTGGAAAATTCCAGGACTAGTGCAAAGCACCCATTTCCTTGCCATTCTAATGGCATTGAGCTTCCCCGGGGGTCATTGGATTTGTATTCTAATGAAACCATGTCAGCAATGCATTTACTCAGCCTTATGGATGCAGGAATGCAGCGCAGTGAAACTCATGATAACCCAACATTTCCCAAGAGACCTTTTTCCCATGATCTAAAAGCTAAGGACACTTCTAGGATGGATATTGGTTTGCACAAGGCCTTTGATACAATCAATTGTTCATCTGATTATTATGGTGAAATCCACCCGTCAACAAAGTCTCACAATTGTTTCCCTCCTGCTTCAGTGGGCGGTGCATCAATTTCTCCTTCCATAGGAAATGAAAGTTGTGAAATAGTTTCTGATTTAACAGGTAAAGTTGCATTGCAGTGTAAACAGAAAGATATGACTAAGTGCTCCACTTCAACATGGAACAGAGTTCCAAAATCACAGACGAGTGTATTTACAAGTGGTAGTCTAGGCACCAATGAAGGAATTTTTCCCATTCATAGCTTGCAAAGGAAATCTGGAGGGCCTTCTAGTTCTTTAGTGTCTATGTCTGGATACTACAGAGTGGAAAATCCTGGGCAGTGTATAATAGAGCGCCATGGTACTAAAAGAATGTTGGAGCATTCGAAAGTCAGTTCTGAGTTCGGAATCTGCAGCATCAATAAAAATCCTGCTGAATTTAGCTTACCAGAAGCAGGAAATGTATACATGATAGGGGCCGAAGATCTACATTTTTCAAAAGGGATTTCTCCTAAAAAAATATCTAGCTTGAATAATATGGATGGACGCAAACGCAAGAGGAATGTGAAGCATACTGTTGTACAACCGCATGCATTACGCTATAGTATGTGAGATCATCGCCATGAACATCACGCTGGTAATATTCTCATGTCTCTTAGTTCTTGAAATGGTTCAAAATATATTTTAATATAATATGCCATTGGCCATATATGCATCTTTTGAAGCCATCTGATTGCATTTTCTTCATTTTTCAGCAGGATTTTAACTTTTAAATGGTTCCTCCTTTTCATTATTTGGGAACTTGAAATGTCTTCCGGTTAAAATAATGGTAGAAAATGTAGAAAATATCAGATATATGCGCTGCTGTTGCACCAAAGGATATATATATGGTTTGGGTAACTTCCCTTCATTATTTTCTCTCTTTCTGGCACTCTCCAACAAAGACTAGCTGCAAATGTGGCATCTTTGGTATAAGCTATAAGACCTGTACATAAAAAGTACATGAATCTTGGGATTCATCAGTACATTCATTGTATATCCAAATTTTGGTTTGATTGATGTTGTGCGTTGTTATACTTCACAAGGTTCTGTATATACACTGAGTTCCACTCTTTGGTTTTCGGAAGCGGGTAAGTTATGTACTTCTATGCACTGATGCGGTAGCAGTGTGAGAAGGAATAACAGAGAATCAGCTTGATATTTCTCTTTATAAGGTATTTACAAAATCCGAGGGCTCATTGTTAGATTGTTCGTGTTGGGAACTCTAATATTTGTAGCTTTATAGTTTGAACTATATATTGTATCTGATGTTTGTGGGAGTGAACTTGAAATAAAAAAAGAAAAAGAAGAAGAAAAAAACTGCTTGTTCTCTTTATAGAATATCCATGGAGAACAGTGTTTGTTTATTGTCCATAGTTTCTCTCTTTTTTCCTTGTTTTTTTGTTTTAATTCAATGCTTTAACTAGTTGGATTGTATTTCAAATCTTGTATCAGGCAACGTGAGATGCTGCCACGCCAAATTGTTCTCTTATTGAGTTCTTTCTGAAACTCATTTGAGTATCAAACCTTTCTTAGATTGATAGCGGTTTCAAATATCTAACTCATTTGATGCATCTTTTTGTGTATACATTAGCTTTGTGATTTGAAAGTGTGCTTGGGTTAACCACTAATCATTAGTGTGAGCCGAACAGTTCAAGGTCCTTCAGGCTTCAACCTCATTCATCATGAGGCCGAGCTTCTATATCAAAATATTATGAATTTGATCTGCTTTGTCGGAATAAACTTCTAATTTGTAGTTTATAGTTTAAGGGCAAATCCAGCTTTCAAGATTTGAAGTGGATGATGATACCCTTCCCCTACCAACATATAAATTCATGAGATGAGATGTTATCATAGTTGTTACCATTCATAAGGCTTTTCTAGTTTCCTTTTTTTCGTCGAGATTGGGTTGGTGTTTAGGGTCTGTATAAGATAAAAAGAATGCTACGTATTCCAAATGAGATGCCCAAGATAAAAGGAACGAGGGGAAGAATCTACGGAGAATCCATGACATTAAATCATGAATCAAAAAGCGTGACGATCATTCTCAACTTGAGATGTTAGAAGGTGCAAAATCAATAAGTGTCGGAGCTGCAATAATTGCTTCAGCGATTCTTTCAAAACTTAATATTATCATTAACTTTTTATAAAAATTTAAAATAATCTTGAACAAAAAAGTTGATGTGATATTAACTTGATATTAAGTTTAAGTTTAAGTTTGGACGGAAAGACATTAAGAAAGTCAATTTTTTGACTTTTCTACCGAATCTAAGAATAATTTTGAAATATTCATCAAAATTCAAGAGTAACAATATCAGTGTAAATAATATTTAAAAAAAAAAAATCAATTAAGATTGGTAAACAATTCTATGTACTAATAATATATTTTTTTTTTTCTTGAAGGGTTACAACTTACATTACAAATATGGAAGAAAATTCATATTTTTAGAATGGAGTATGATTCAATACATTATTTTGAGAGGACGACTTTCAAATTTACATCCAACACGTTGAAAGATTAAAATTGTCTGAAAAAATATAGTCAATCTTTAATATAATATGAGATCGTAAATTTGAACCTAATCATATGGTTAATAATATATATTAATCCGTCTGATTGTTAATGCACTTAGGAGTCGTTCCAGGTAGGATTTCCAATTCAAGGTATGTTTTCACAGACAAGACTGAAGATATATAGAGGTTTGAATTGCTCGTTGCTCAATTAAATGATCATCTGCAAATAGGATAAAGTTTCGTCGTTCATTCCGCCATCGATCTTATATATATTACTTCATAACAAACGACAATCGATGTACCTTATTTTCCCGTCATGAGTATCATGATAATCTCATAAATAAAAATTAATAACAAACCCATATCTCTGCAAGTAAGCAAAGACAGACATTGAATTAGGAACATATGATTTAGAAGCTTGATTTTATGATTAAGAAAGAACACTAATAAGACATGCATCAATGTTTCTTCTTCTGTTCTAAATATTGTCCAGAGGGTTTCTGCCATTCATAACCAACGGTATACTAAAAAGATTGTTGCAAAAGCATGGGCTCTGAAACATTTCTGGGTATGTGGTCGGTTTTAAGTACACAATTTAATTCACTTTTTTGACTCCATTGCTTGCTGGTTGTCTCAGGCATGGCAGATAATAAAGATGTCCATGAACTAAGGATTCTTGTGGTTCCTGAGAATCTAGCTATAAGAGAATTAGGAACGGAGAGCTTTCCCCCCTTTTCCGTCCGCCTCTTTGGTCTTAAGAATGCTGATTTTAAGAATGAGTGATTGCCCTTCTCCAACCCTTATTGCCCAACCAGATTGCGGACAGCCAATGCGTTCCACTTATTGAACAGGGTTCTATGGTCGGTCTGCGATCCCTAGATACCGAAGGCGTCCTTGAGGTGATCTCGTAGTTCCTACGAGTGTAGACAATGGGGTCGGTCAAGTTAGATTTTTTAGGTTGGATTGAATGTTTGAAAATCTGAAAATTCAATAGAGTTCATACCTCACTCAATCAAGGTGTGTGTTACTAGTAAATATTTGAATTTTATGAAATTTTAATTATTAATATGATATATACTAAGAATAAATATATTTTAAAAAATTAAAAAATTAACCCACGATTCAACTCGATCCTATTTAGGTCATTATAGTCACGAATTTTGGTCCAAAATCGTCCCGAACCTAACCCTATTTGAAATGGGGTTTGTGTGGTGTATGTCAATGAAATAAAATACCCTTTTGAGGAATCCAAAATATAATGTGTTTGAACTCAAAATAAATTAAAAATTAAAAATTAAAAATTAAAAATTAAAAATTAAAAATAAAAGGAGAGATGAATATATTATTTGGAACTTAATAAGCACAGAAGGAAAGGCGCTGATTTGAACAATTTAAAATAAAATATAATAAGGGATTACGTACGTTATTTAATCCAACGGAAAACCAACTGTATTTGTCATCTCCGATGGAATGATTAACACGTTGCAGTTCAACTCCGGCCAACCGCCGTCAGTGCGGGCTATTCTGCCCATCATCGTCGCCATTCCCGGCACTGAACGCGCGTGTGCCCTCACCTCCGCCGCGTCTTCCATTTACGACAGCGATTCCATCACCACTCCGACCGCCCCGGCCTCCACTGCAATGTGGCGGTTACCGATTTTGGTCGTCGGGTTCGAACCGGTTTCAGTGTTCAAATTCGCGATTAAACCGAGCGTCAATCTATCAGACTCGAGAGATGGGTTTGGATCCAATGACCGTTTGAGGAGTCGAAGAGCAGCGAGCCAGTCAGCGTCTGAACCGATTGGGCGAGGAAGATGATTCGGAAAATCAAGGAAGGGAGGGCAATGGAGCAAGTCATCGGTCAGAGAGGAAAACAAAACATTTCTTGTAGAAACCTGTCCCGAGCAGTCACGTTTTAAAAACGTGAAGCTAACATCGATACATAATAGATTGAAGCAGACAATATCTACTAGTGGTAGACTTGGACAGTTACAACTTAACATTGACCCCGCTAGTTATATTGTTCGTAATAGTCTAAGCACACTGCTAACAATCTACACGCTTGTGGGCCTCACTAGCACACACGCTTTGATACCATTTGTAACAGTCCGAGCCCACAGCTAATAAATATTATTCACTTTGGTTAGTTAAGCATCACGGTCAGCCTCACAATTTTTAATCATGTCTATCGAGTAGAGGTTTCCACACCCATTTGAGTAGCGCTCCGTTTCCATTCCTTTCCTGAACTTCAAGTTTTAAGCCATTCCCAATAACAGGAACCGAACCGAATCGAATCGATGGTTCCGAGTTTGGATCTGATAGGTCTAGCCTGTCTCCATGGATCCTTCATCGCTCTTAGTAATAATGATCCTCGTGCTTCACCTTTTTTTTTTTTTAATTACCAATTTCTACGTCATTTTAAAACAGGTTTCTACGTCATTATAAGGTATTGTCCGCTATATCACTCTCAACATCACGATTTTAAAACAGGTATCTACTTCGTTTCAAAACAGGTTTCTACACTCTTATAAAGAATTATCTGTTTTGGTCTATTACGTATCATCGCCAACCTCACGGTTTTAAAACAATTTTCTACACATTTATAAAGAAAACTTCGTTGGAGACGACGTGAGATTTCACAACCCACTCTCAGGGACCTAGTGTCCTCGCTAGCACACCACCTAGTATATGATGTCTGGCTCTAATACCAATTATTACAACTCAAACCCACGACTAACAAATATGATCTTTTTTGAGATTCCCTTTCGAACTTCTCCTTATAGTTTTAAAACGCGTCTATTACGGATAGATTTTCACACCCTTACAAGAAACGTTTCATTCTCCTCTTCAACCCACATGGGATCTCACAACATGAATTAAGACAACCGTTCAAGCAAAATAACTTTTTAGCTGAAGTTAATAAATTTTTTAGTCGTCTCTTTAGCAAAATTAAAGATTTTAATCTCAATTTATCTTTTAAAAAAATAAAAACTTTATCATAAATAAATTTGAATTATTCTTCTACTCAAAAAAACAAAAAAAGGGGAAGATATTGGTGTGTGTTGATGACAATTACAAATGTTGCAGTCATGCTTGTGCTTGGCTCCACCTTATTAAATAGTAATAGCAAAAAGCTATGAATTGGAGTGGCACCGCATTCAAATAGATTAAGGGGGGAAAGCAGGTTAGATTCGATAATAATACTAATGCTTATTGTTGAGTGCCTGAGATTCAGGAGGCACTAGGGATAGTGCCACTATATATATATATATATATGTGTGTGTGCCGCTTTCATGATTATCCATTACAGCACCAATTATGAAAGTTGCAAAGTGAAAAGATGGCGTCTCCCATGGTGGGTCTCATGTTTTTGCTTTCTCTTTACCACTTCCTCTCATTTTTTATTACACACAGACGTCATCCTTGGGATTATCCTTCTGATTATCATAATTATCGATTCCCCGTGCCTCTCAAACAAACCAAAAGGTATGGCACACCAATCCACTACCCTTTTCACCATTTTTAAATGTCGCACAGTTTAAAAGCTTCGTTAAAGTAGTATATTGTGTTGGTGTGTATGGTATAAATGTGGATCTGTCAATCATCAGATGTTTATCTGCAGTAAAAGTTCATGCCCTATAAGAAAAAGATGTGGGATTTTCTTTTTCTAGGCTAGGTCTGGCGCTTTTTTGCTTATGCAGGCTAACTGTTCGACAAAAGTCCTTAGACCCTTTACTTTGTTTTTTGAGTGGATAATAGTATGGTTAATCGTGGAGAAAAGTTTACCATAAAGAAACAATTGGGATGGAGGGAAAAATCTTAGGAATCACGACTATGATATTGTCCACTTTGAGTATAAGCTCTTGTAATTTTGTTTTGAGTTTCTCCTAAATACCTTATTCCAATAGGGACGTATTCTTTATTTATAGATCCATGATCCTTCTCTAAATTAGGTGGGACTCCTTTCAATGAAGAACTTTTTAGCAAAATAAGGTAGACATTCTTTTTACTACTCGCTTAGTTCTGTTTTGAAATTCAAAGGATGCAGCTACCCATGTACAAGATTTCTTACTTTACATTGTGATAAAGTCGGTGAAGGACAAATGAGTAACCATGGCAATCATGAAGATGGCTTATGGACGATGTCAGTTTAAATGGAAAACAAAAAGCAGCAAAAACAAATGCACTATCGACCTTGAAATGGGGCCATTTTTTAGTATGTAAATGGAATTCGTGTCCTCTTTCTGGCTTTCATTTTCCTCAATAAAGTGAGAGAATCTTGAAACTCGGGTCCAAAACGTGACTTCCCATTTCATTTTTCTCTGTTAAATACCCCAAATGAGCTCTGAAGACTGAACGAATAAGTCATGCTCGTCTCTCTCAACTCAGATAAGGAAAGTAAGGCCATGCATAGTCACTTCTCTTGACATTACTCTAATCATTATTTTGGCCAACCTAAACCAGTGATTACTTGTTTGATGTGTTTGTTGAAATGGTTTCAGTGAGCTCATGTTTCGTTAAGTGTTCATCAACTCGGCTGGAGAACATTGATGAAAATGGCCCTGCAAGTTGGTTACCGAGTTCATGTGTTCTACCTGAAACCCCAATTGAGTCCATGGAGTTTCTTGGCAGATCCTGGAGCCTTTCGGCTAAAGAGCTCTCCAAAGCTCTTTCCACTGCCAATGCTCCAAGTCATGTTCAAAATTCAGTGGTTGGATTTCTTAGTGCTGAAGCACATGATTCAAACTCCACAGTCTTGAGGGAACCAGTGAGATACCGCTTTCAATTCCCTTTTTAAGTCACGTATTTTCTGTTTATAAACTGGCCATGTTCTTAATGTTACAGCTACGTCCACACTTACCCAGTGGAGATAGTCCTCCTGCTTCCCCAAGAGGAAGTGACGAAATGAAGGTATTTTATTTTGAATATCTCTGCAGCCCACTTTCGAGCGCGCGCGCGCGCACACACACACACCAGAGGAAAGATAAATTATATAAACTTGTTAGTTTTTGGTATGGAATCTCCCTCAAATTCAGTGAATTGCACATTCTTATTTTGATCAGGATCTAGTATTACTTCACCAAGCATTGAATCCAGAGTTCCTTTCCAATCAGCATCTACTTGGAAATGGGGTATGTCGCATTCTTCCTTCAACACACGCACACATACATGGGAGAAAAGAAGCAAAGTCTATCATATTCATCAATCTTTTTCTCTCTGTTGCAGCTATATAAGAGCATATTGAGAGGCAACAAAACATTGGGGAGGTGGATGAAGGATCAAAAAGAGAGGAAGAAGCAGGAAATCAGAACACAGAATGCTCAATTACATGCAGCTGTATCTGTGGCAGGTGTTGCTGCTTCAGTAGCAGCATTTATTGCAACGCTCGTGCCGCAAGAAACATCATCAAGTAATCAGAAATGGCCATCAAAGACATCAGCAGCAATTGCTTCTGCAGCTGCTTTAGTTGCATCTCATTGCATAGAGATGGCAGAGGAAATGGGAGCTAGCCATGAACATATCTTGAATGTAGTTAACTCTGCCATCAATGCTAGAACTAATGGAGATATCATGACCCTAACAGCAGGAGCAGCTACAGGTGCTAAGAAAACTTCATAAGCAGCTAACACTCAGAACTGATGAACCAAGATACAAAATACTTACAGGATTTGCTTACTTGTGCAGCGTTAAGAGGAGCTGCAACCCTCAGGTCAAGGCTTGAGAAAGGGTTGGGAGGCACAAACTTTGGGGCGGGAGAGGACAAGGTAGAAGAAGAAGGGAAAGAATCAAACATCTTGATAGCTATTAACTTCGTTTCCAGAGGAGGAGAGCTTCTCAAACGCACAAGGAAAGGTATTGGTTACAACCATAATGTTACACATTGTCAAATTCTAATGTTGCTTTCACTGAGATTCGAAACATGGTGGTGGCAGGGGTTCTCCACTGGAAGCAAGTTTCTTTCAGCATAAATTCTGATTGGCAGGTAAGACGAGAAATGGTTGAAAAAGTTACTTGAAATTGTGATTGATATTACAATGCAGCAAGTTTCTTTACACTGTGTTAGCCTTCTGTTCATCAAAATTCTTGGAAATAAGTACTCAGAAGTAGAATGTGTTTTTATATACAGGTAGTGGCAAAATTGAAAAGCAGGCACATAGCAGGAACATTTACCAAAAACAAAAAGTGTAAGATAACGCTCCATACACACAACAAACCATCTCTGCATCTATATTGATGAACTATGTTCTGTTTCAGGTGTGATCTCAGGTGTGAACTGTGATGTCGCAGCATGGCCCGAGCGGGAAACGGAATCGGACGGCGACGAGCAGAGGGCTTACTTTGGTATAGTAACAACAGATAGAACAATAGAGTTTGAATGCAATGGAAAAGGAGAAAAACAGATGTGGATTGAGGGGATACAATATATGATGAACTTTCGTGCCTACATGAAATGATTCTGACCCTAAAAGATTGAAGGAATGTCATGAAGCTGCTTTCTATAGTTTGTTGTGTTCTTCTGTTGGAGACTGTTACCCAAGAATCTTTCAAAGATTTGAGATCCTCTTGTAGTTTCAAGTTCTTGACAAACAATGAATTGGGGCCTTTCAATTACCATTTTTCATCTACTGAAATGAAGGATTATATTGTTCTAANCGGTTTTAATCCTGGCCCAAAACCAAACGTTCTTTGGGCTAAATCTTGGGCTTTTTTAGGCCCATGAAGGATGGAAGCCGACAAATATGGTGGTCTCAGTGAATTGAGATGGAAACCAGAAATATATTATTATTTTTAAACATATTTCCTTTTTATTTCTTCTAAAATTAATTTTATATTTAAAGTTTTAAGTTACTTTAACCTATAACAAATTTATAATACTCACCAAAAAAATATATATATATATATATATAACAAACTAATAAAAAAAATATTAACATTATTACTGATCAATTTCGTTAATAAAAATTACAAATTTCATCCTATGTAAGATAACGCTCCATACACACAACAAACCATCTCTGCATCTATATTGATGAACTATGTTCTGTTTCAGGTGTGATCTCAGGTGTGAACTGTGATGTCGCAGCATGGCCCGAGCGGGAAACGGAATCGGACGGCGACGAGCAGAGGGCTTACTTTGGTATAGTAACAACAGATAGAACAATAGAGTTTGAATGCAATGGAAAAGGAGAAAAACAGATGTGGATTGAGGGGATACAATATATGATGAACTTTCGTGCCTACATGAAATGATTCTGACCCTAAAAGATTGAAGGAATGTCATGAAGCTGCTTTCTATAGTTTGTTGTGTTCTTCTGTTGGAGACTGTTACCCAAGAATCTTTCAAAGATTTGAGATCCTCTTGTAGTTTCAAGTTCTTGACAAACAATGAATTGGGGCCTTTCAATTACCATTTTTCATCTACTGAAATGAAGGATTATATTGTTCTAATAGTTAGAAGCTTGAAGCTTCTTCTCAACCCAAGAAGGAGACAGGACAGGACTCATCTCATAAAGCTTGTTCATCTTCAAATCCCCACCATTGTTCTCTTCTTCAGCCAACATTACCTTCACTCTCCAGACCTTAAACGACTGATCCAAACTCCCACTATAAACCAAGAAACTCATATCCATGTTCTCCATTTCCAAGCTCCCAGCCAGGCACCTGACCGGCCCTCTATGCCCATCAAGCACCGCCAAGCACTCATGGTAACAACCCCCTTCCTCCTTCCTCCATATCCTCACCGTCGTATCCTCCGACCCACTCAACACCAGCCTCTCCACCACCGCCAAACACAGCACCCCAAATCGATGCCCTTGCAAGAACCCACCATGGTTATATCTGTAAGAAACCCTCTCCTTTTCCCAAAAGTTGATTGTCCCATCAGAGGAACCAGAGTAGAGGAACGTCTCGCCGTCAGAGTGGGAGCTGAGAACGACAGCATTCACAGGGGAAGTTTGGAACTTTAGTGTCATTGTGAGTGTGTGGGAGTTCTCCCGGTATAGACATCGCCAGATTTTGACAGTTCCATCAGAGGAACAGGTGAAGAGACAGCCATCATTTTGGTTGACTGTTATGGAGTTGACTTTGTCCTCATGGGCAAGGAAGGAGTCAACGCATTTTCGGTCGGAGATCCGCCAGGCTTTGACGGTTTTGTCGTGGGAGGCGGTGTAGAGGAGGTCCTGCGCGTGGTAATAAGCCATGCAGGATATGGTGTCTTTGTGGAGATGGGCTGTCTCTGTTTTGGAGAATAACAGGAAAGAGGTTCTTTTTGGGAGTGAACATAGCTTCTTGGATGTCAGGTTATGTGAAGCTGTGAAATTCCATACTCTGATTCTTGAATCTCTGTGTGATGTGAACAACATGTTTCCTGTTATACACGTGAATTCAGCTCACTTTTGGTCCATGAAATGATTAAATGAGTAGCTACTAATGGCATGCTTGAAAGGAAATATACCATAGGCAGCAATGGCCCAGACGCCGCCAGCAGCAGCCTTGAGGTACCCACGGTCCATGCAATCGGGCTGCTTCCATGCACGAACACGGCAGCTATCAGAGCCAGTAAACACCACGCCATTCGAAATAGCGATCGAGTATATGTTCCCTTCTCCACGATGAAGCGACGCTATGCAGTGATGAAGCAAAAGTGGCGAAGGGGTCCGTAAAGGAGACAGCATCCAAGGCGATTCAGGGCTGGGCGGAGGGGTCGGCTTCATCGCTTTCGAACCCGGCTGCTCACCCATTACTCGTTCTCTTTGTGGCATCGTCGTTTGCTTTTCATCGTCCAGCATTATGCTGAGTAAGGAGTTGTTAGCATGGAAGGCCATGGCGTTGGCATTGGCGTGCATGGGAATGGGAATGGGACAGAGAATATAATGGGCGGAGCAGGAAGGAGCGTTATGTGTATTTAAGAAACAGTTGATGCGAGGAGTGCGTGGCTGTCGCGAGCTGTGGCTAATGCTCGGCAAACAAGGAGTTGATTAATAAATTTTGGTAATTAATGTCACACTTAATGTGCCTCATTGAGTGTATATAACTAACAAGAACATTATATAATATGTATTTTAATATATATATTTGGGGGATTTTTGTTTTCTTTAAATGGGTTTGGTTTGAATCATAAAATGTATTGAATTATGTGCTTTTTTGGTAGTTTATGGCTCATAATTGCTCTTCATATCTTCTTTTTTCATGCCCCCTCTTCCAAATTAACTATCTTATAATTCTTTTTAACTCGAATGAAAAAAATATTTTATTATATAATTATTGAACGCGTTTTTTTTATATCTTTATTATTGTTGATGCAGATGTGACAATTAATTTATAGTGAACTAGTATTCATATTACTATAGGAAGTAGGGATGTTCATGGCGGGAGATGATTCTCCTCTTGAGTAGACGAAGGGAAGGAGTGAAGGCAACTCGATGATTCTCCTCTTGAGTAGATGAAGGGAAGGAGTGAAGCAACTCGACCGAGAGGGAGAATCTCCATTCTCGTCTATTATTCTAATTTTTATCTCTGGTAAATTTCTTATTTAGTTTTTAAAGAAATGAGTTTTTCTAAATTTCTTATTTAATATATTCATTGTTCTTTTTCTTTTAATCCAAAGTATATGATAAAAAAAAAATTGGATATTAAACTAAAGGGTTGCTTTGCTATTATATTTAATTATGATACAATGAATATATTAAAGAGCTATAATTATAAAGTTGCTACTTGCACCTAAACAATTGAAATAGGGACCCGAGTTATGATGGTTATAACCAAAATTTATTGTATGCATTAACTATTTGTTGAATGAGATAGGCGTGGAAGCCCTCATGGAATCCATAGCTTTTCTTGGAGGTCATCGTCTCTGGGGACAAAGGAAGCTGACCACTGCAAAAGGAGTTGTTCTCTAACATGTGATACCGCCTTTAATAGCTGTTGTAGACACTCTTTTTGCTGCAACCTCCCATTAATGGACTAGAAATGATCGTTTTTATCTGGTATATATTAACTTGGAAATAAGAAAGGACGTAACTTTCCATAGTTATAAATGGAATTAACTAAGAAAATTTGTTACTTTGAGGCTCTTCTAAATGTAACTTCCTAAGCTTCTAAATAATTGAAATAGGGACCTGACACACGTGATCACATAAGTTGCTACCTGCACCTAAACAACTAAAATAGGGATTAAAACTGATACGATCCTTATTTATCTAGTTATGCTCGAACTGACACAATGACATAAATTGCTACCTGCACCTACACAATTGAAATAGGGACCAGAACTGACACGATCCTTATTTATCTAGTTATGCTGGAATGACACAATCAAAGTTGCTACAGGCATCTAAACAACTGAAATAGGGACTAAAACTAACACGATCCTAATCTATGCTTGAACTAAGGTAATCACATAAATTACTACTTGTATCTAAACAACTGAAATAGGGACTAGAACTAAGATGGTTACCTTTTATCTGACTAATACATTATTTGTTGAATGAGATTGGCATGAAAGCACCGTGGAATCCATAGGGAACTCTGTGTGGCAGTGTGATTTTGGCTACTGGCTCGTCGCTGAACCTTTTTGCATCAACTATATATACCTGATATGGACAGAAAAAAAAACCCATACAAAAGAGAGAGGTTAAGAACTTGATTAAGCAATCAAATAATGAGTTAACTGTTAAGAAGTGGAATTAACCTGAGACGTATTGGTGATCTCATTATGAACATGGGCGATAACCCAACCATCATCTTCTTGGAGACTATCTTCTCTGGGCACAAAGGAAGCTCCGGTGCAAAAGGAGTTGTTCTCAAGCATATGGTACTCCACTTTTATTGGCTCTTCTTCTGAATCTTTTAGCTGTAATGGACCCTTCATGGAGTTAAAAGATGTACACAAACTATGCAGGATGGTGAGTTTTTCGTAATTGGGAGTTGGAATTACCAATGAAACTTCACCACTTTGAGGCTCTTCAAAATGTAGCTTCGCCAGGCCTCCAAATTTAAATATCCCTAAATCAAACAACATTATTACACCAAACCAAACCAACTACCAACTTTTATTGGCTCTTTTTCCCTTACTTCGTCAAAACTTACACACCCATCATCAAAGTCTATTCTCTTGAGTGTCTACTAAGCATTGAAATTTGCTGATAAATAGTACCTGAGTTAGAGCTAGCGACGGAGTCAAGAACCTGAGCGTATCCATATTTGTTTTTCAAACCAGTGAAGGCTGAGTTTATGAAGGGAAAATCCATGGAAAATTGGTTTCCAGTTAGAAATCTCTCTCGAACCTCCCCTGTTTTAAGGTTGAGCCTCCATTGGTAAGCACGAGACAACAACGACCCATCTTCAGTGTTCTGTTCATCTGTTACACAAACTGGCTTGAATCTTTGAGAGAACCACTCAAATTTGTTGAGCCCCTTTTCAGGTCCAGGTATAAACGAATCAGTAGCTCTACATCCCCACACCACAACCTAATAACATTGTTCTTCAGCAACACAGATCAGTAATATTAAATTTGTTCATGAGTTTAG
Source organism: Cucurbita pepo subsp. pepo (assembly GCF_002806865.2). NCBI lineage: Eukaryota > Viridiplantae > Streptophyta > Magnoliopsida > Cucurbitales > Cucurbitaceae > Cucurbita > Cucurbita pepo. The sequence continues at coordinate 3,023,834 of NC_036639.1, read as the reverse complement.
TAATATGATTAACCTCATGTTCGTGTTCAAAGCAGTTGAATACATGCATAGTGCAATTAGGTTTCACTTCAAACCATTGAATCGAATCGGCGTCTCCATAACGAGGCATCACTCCGATTTTGGCGTACCCTTCTTTCTCGAATTTTATCAATCTACAACACAACGATTGTTTCAATTTCAGAATTCGGAACCTAATTTGCGCTATAAAACAGAGACGAAGTGGATTCAGAGGAAGAAAAACGTACGATCCGCCTCTGATTAATCGGTTCAAGTCGATGGTTACGGGGTAATCCAAAATCACATTGAACCTGAATTCCGATTTCATAACACAATAAAACACTCTGTTTATGAGGAAATTAAAAGGCAAAGCAGGTGAGTTTACCTCCGTGTAATGCCGATCTCGTGGGTGAGGCTACTTCTACTCAGTTTGACGTCCACTTTATGAACCATTCGCTTGCCGTCTTCTGCGATTAAATAAACAAAAACAAGAGTTTAGTGAGTAGAAATTGAGAAATTGTTTGCGGAAGAACGTCGTAGTGAAACTAAAATTGACCGGAAATAATTCCAATTTCCATATAGGGTTTGGTTGGAGCGATGCCCATGATCACCAGTTCGCCTGTGTCCGGAGCTTTCTGCGATGGGGAGAGAAGAAGAAGAATGTTATGAGAAGCCACTCAAATTGGGCGGGAAATTCCCATTTAAAGTGAGAAATATTAACAAAATTGAGGCAATCGACACCGATTACATTCTCATTCACATCTCCGACCCCGACCCCGACCTAAAAGAAATGAAAGATAAAGCGGGAAGAAATTTCTTCTCATCAGCTAAACGGGTTAGGAGATAGGTATTATTATATTCCCATCCACGTCTTCCACCTCGTTCTACTCCTTGCCCCACCCAACTTTTATATATATATATAAACGTCAGGTACCATTGAAGACTTTTTGTTCGTGTGTTAGGAGCAGTTCTGAAAAGCTATTTTTTCTCTTCAATATCCTAATATTCCTTTACGAAACAATACTCGGACTTGAATTTGGAAGGAAAAGAGCCCAAAGTACTGTACGTACAGGCTTAAAACTAAAATAATAATTCGAAAACCCTAATTAAGTCACTTGAAGCACGAACGCAAAAAAAATTGAGCCATGATCGATTTTTTCCGCTATTGTTGTGAGGAATGTTCAACTTGGATAATTCCGACACAGTACGATTAGCAACCACACCCAAAAATGGGTTTGGTCATGGCCAATTTTGGATCGATCCACTCAAGTATCATCAACCACACCCATTTGGTAAATAAACTTTTTTAACCGTCCGAAAAAGATCCTAAAATTAAAATTTAAAATTTAAAAAATTTACTTTTAACCTTATATTGAAAAAATAAATAAATAAGAACATACAAAAATTTTAATTTTTTTGTTTTTAAGCAGAAACCGATCTCGATCTCTACTAGTTATTCTTCGGGAATTTTCACCCTATTGGCACAACACAACAGGGAAGGTCTCACCGTCCCCGTCAGGTCCAATAGACATGAATAACAAGATTTGAAAACGAACCTTAGGATGACTAGTAAAGGGTCGATTCCAAGCACGACAAACATCCCAAACTCCCAAGCTTTGCAAGCTCATAATATCAATCTCTTGGGGCATAGAGTTTTCAGCAACGGAGTAAAACCTGCCAGAGTGCTCAATCACATTGGTGTTGCTCATGTCTTTGTTCACTTCACCAAACCTAAGCTGTCAAGTTAATAGCCACTTGGTCAATGTCTTAATTATTGTCGAACCCAAAGGCCTAAAGTGAACTGAAAATGGGCTGACCCAGTTGAGAACAAATGCAGCCACAACGGCCACAGCGTCGCCTTCCACTGCAGGGAGGAACGATGGTCTGTTTTTCACGTGCTTTTCAAACCGGAATGATTCGGTTTGGACATATCTATTGTTGTATAACAGATGCCATTCGCCATTGATGTGCTTCTTGAAGTATATGGCGTGAAGCATTCCTTCCCCTTCCACCCATATGAAACTCGACCTTCCGAACATTGATCGGGTCGATTTTAGTCCTCCAAATAATGGATTCGGTCCTGTAGATACATGTTTAAATTTTTCAAAATACTCGATCAACCCAACCTAACCTAATCCAAACTATTTGAGTTGGGTTATGAACTTACTTGGAGTTCAAAAAAAATAAATGGTTTTGTTTGGTACACATTATTCTGATTTTTTAAAAAATATATGGTTTTAGGTATAGAATTATATATATATAATTCATAAATATAAATATTGTTCGATTATTTTCTCTGCAACAAATTTTTAAAATAATGTTTTACGGTTGGGAGGTAATTTTTCAAAATATATACTGAGAATAAGATATAAATTTTAATTAAATATTTAATAAATAAATAAATAGATATTTTATCATTTTCTTTTAATAAAAATAAAAATTTAAATAAATGACAGTTAAAAATAAATAAATAGATGTTTTTACCATTTTCTTTTAATAAAAATAAAAATTTAAATAAATTAAGTTAAAAATAAATAAATAAATGGTTTATGAACTAACCTTTTCTTTTAATCAATATAAAAATTTAAATAAATAACCATTAATTAAAAATAAATAAATAGATATTTTACTGACTAATAATTTTTTTAATAAAAATAAAAATTTAAATAAACCCTAGTAACTACTAAATTCAATTTAAAAAATTTATATTATTTAATAAAAATGGTTTGAGTTGAAAACATTAATGAAATTTTAATTTTCAACATAAAAAAAATAAATTAAATTCCAATATTTGGATAAACCCTACTAACTTGAACTAAATTCAATTTAAAAAATGAAAAAATTAAAGAAATTTTAATTTTCAACCTAAAAAAAAATATTAAATTCCAATATTTGGAAATCATAGTAACTAAAATTAAAGAAACGGAAAATGATTATTTATAAAGTAAAAAATTTACCATTTCTGAGGAAGATTCCTTGGGGAAATTGTTGTGGGAGTGTGCCTTGGATATCGGCGACAGCAACAGGCGCTCCGATCTCTTCTACGGGCGAAAGGTTAGTCTGTTCATAATTAATATACACAACAATTAATTAAAGTTGAACACGACTTTCTACAATGGTATGATATTATCCACTTCGAGCATAAGCTCTAGTGGCTTTGCTTTGGACTTTTCTTGTACCAATAGAGAGAGTATTTGTTAATTATAAACGCATGATCATTCTCTAAATTAGCATATGTGGGACTTTTACGATGAAATGGAACAAAATAATTAAACACCCAAAATTAATTACCTGATTTGGGTGAACGGTTTGATCGGAAAATTCAAACACCGTATCAACAAACGCATCTACCAATTTCATGCAACCATTTTTTAGCTTCTTAACAATGTCTACCCGGACATCTTGCTGTTTCAATTTCTTCCCCGGAATCAATGGCTGCTCATAAACACATTAATTTCTAATTAATATATATATATATATATATAGAGAGAGAGAGAGAGAGCACCATTGAAGAAGAGAGATTGGATTTGCAGGGATGAATGGAGAGGGAAATGGAAGGGCTGCGAGTGGGGGAAGAACCAGGAAACATCAACATCATGCCGGAACGTCCCATGTGGCTGTCTCCTTTTGTTTCTGCCGGCAATTTGGTTCCGCCTTCCACCGGTGTGTGTGTGTTTATATACGACCAACCCGCACATCAGGATAAGATTTCAAGTTTTAAATTTAAATAAACTTTTATTGTAACTACCAAACCTATCTGGATATACTGGTAACTGATATTGTCATTTTCTTTTTCTTGGTTCAAGACATTAAAATTGATCTGACAAAGCTCACATTTATAGATTAAAAATGTTTATATGACCAGATAACTCGAACTGTTTGAACTATTCAACCCAAATTATAAAGATTAGATTGAATTTTAAAAAATCAAAATTGATGTCAGTTGGCAGATGATTTTTTTTTTTTTTGTCAAGTCAACAAAAAAAATAAGGTTACAACCAATTTTTTTAAAAAAATTATTATTAAAATTAAAAATATTTAATATTTATTACTGATATTAGTGGTACGTGATTATGTAACATTTGAGTTGAATGAAATTTTAGTTATTATGTATATAATGTATAAGTATAATTTTTTAATAATTAAAAAAACAACTCCTGACCACTCAATTCAACCCGAAAAATAGAAGGTTGAGTTGAGTTGGGTTGTGAACTCTATTCTAGTTATTACAGTCATAAAAAATAATCTCAACCCATCTACACCACTACAGCATATTTAAGAGTTATATCTATTTAAGGCGGTTTTTATTACATTTTTTAATATTATTTTTCTAAGATTTAAAATATAATGTGAAATATTTTGATATAATGAAACTATAAAAAATAAAATATTGACATGTTGAGGATATATTTTATATATAGATTACAAAAATTGGTGTGAAAAAATTAAAAATAAAGCATTATAAGACAAAATAAACACTTAGTAAAATAATTATGAATAATTATTATTCTTTTTATAGTAAAAGTGGATGTGACAATATTAAACAAATGGGTTGGGACTTGGGATACCTCACCTAAAGGGTACCGATGAAGCTAGATGAAGCAAATATGCCAATTTGGCCGTACCCGCCGTATAAGACATCCTTCTCACCTAATTATATGGAATATGCTTTAATTTTATAATATCGATGATTTATGATTGATTAAACAACGACGTTACTAAACTCAATTCGAATAAAATTTGTCATATCGAAACCATATTTTAATAATAAATCATAGTGACTATTCGTAGATGGAAGAAGTAAGTAATGTGATCATGTCATGACGGTGTTTTTGTTATTTGATATGTTTTTTAGACACTCGAGAATCGAAATTTATCTTAAACACGACATGGGTTCTTTTGTCGTCGTAGTACTAAAGATACGGTCGTCATGTGTGTGTCCGCTGTGCATGTAATATCACGAATAGACTAAGGTTTTTCGTGTAAAGATGGTTGTGTGAGATCCATATGGGTTGGAGATGGGAACGAACCAAACATTCTTTTTTCTCCATAATAGAGATATGTTTTAAAATTATGAAGTTAACGACGATACGTAACAGGCTAAAGTGGACATATCTACGAATGATGAACTTGAATGAATGAAGAGGATAGGATAGACCAAGGTTAAGGTGGTTATGTGCCATTGTGAAATAATGGGTTTGTGGGCATCCATATCAATTGGAGAGGGGAACAAACAAATCTATATGAGTGTGTAAAGGTCAGGTGAGACTGACAAAGATACGTAACACGAAGAGGAAGAGGATAGGGGAGAGAAAAGAAGCGTGAAATTGGGGCTTTCCCAAGGAGAAGATAAGCTATAAATGAACGGTGGCATGAGATCATGACTATGGGAAGAACGAGCAAGAAAACAAATGAATTGAGACCCGAAAGGGACCCCTCTCCCCTACTCTACACACCCTAGGCGAAGCAAGAAGAAGCAGCAGAAATACCCATCATTTAGAAATGATGCACCAAAACTGGCAGAGACTCTCAAATTTAGCACAACAATGTCACAAACAGAGGAGCCTCCAACCCAATCCATCAGCCCCAGCAGCAGCAGCAGCAAGCGCGTTCGAGATTCCAGCAAGCACCCACTCTACCGCGGCGTCCGAATGCGCGCTTGGGGCAAATGGGTGTCCGAAATCCGCGAGCCGCGTAAGAAATCCCGCATTTGGCTGGGCACCTTCCCCACACCCGAGATGGCCGCTAGAGCCCACGACGTCGCTGCTTTATCCATCAAAGGCAACAATTCCGCTATTCTCAACTTCCCTGAACTCGCCCACTCCCTCCCCCGCCCTGCCTCCTTCGCCCCTCGCGACATCCAAGCCGCTGCCGCTAAAGCCGCCCACATGGACCCATCCCAGTACTCTGCTTCCGCCGCCAACGACGATTCCGACGACCTCGCAGAGATCATCAAACTCCCCAATCTAGGCACCAATTACGACCACTCCATCGGCAATAACGAATTTGTCCTCATGGATTCAAGCGAGAGCTGCTGGGCTTATCCGCCGCCCTGGGTTCGAACCATGGAGGATACAGCGGAGGATGGTAATTTCTTGAGGGATTATTGAATTTAGGCTTAATTGTATAAATGGGTTTATCAAAATTTGTAATTAGATTGTTGTTGTGTTAAGTTTCTGTTCTCAATTAATTAATGCATTTAACTTTCCGTGGTCATTAAATTTTAACCCTAATACAGATCATGAAATTAATTACCACAAGTCTTCTGCATGGGAATATATATCTCCGTCACACTCACTCACTCAGAACCCAGAATTAGTGACGGTGACGGTGAATTTTTATTTACCATAAATGAGAGGTCAAAAACTGACTGATTTAACTGTCAGTTGGCTTGGCTCTAGATTTTTGCATTTTTTTTATTTTATTTTCAATAATACAATATATATATATATATATATATATATATATATATATATATATATATATATATATATATATTGATTTTTAGTAATAATAAAATAAGAAAATCCAGTTCCGTCCAAAACTCAATTTTCAACCTTTGGGAAACTCCAATTTTATCTGATCCAATGGGACACATAAAACAGTAAAGTGCAATCATTTCTTATTTCCTTTTTTTCTTTTTCTTTTTTTAGTTATTATTGTTAAAAAAAATTACCCATAAATTTTATATTTTATATTAAAAAATATTCTTAAATTTTTAAAAATTTAAATAATATTAGAAATGGTCAAAAATACCCTTAGCTTTATTTAATAATTTATTTCAAAAATACCGCTTAACTTTTAATAATATTCTAAAAACACTCTTGATTAATATTTTTCAATTTTTTAAAAATGTTTAAATACTAATACTCTAACAATTATAAAATAGCAAATTAAATATTTTTTAAACAAAATATTAATGTTTTTTTTTTAATATTTAAGAGATGATATTAAAAAATTTAAAAATTTGTGATATTTTTACACAAAAATATAAAATTTAAAAATATTTTTATTAATTTAGCTATAATATTATTATTTTAATCACAACTTGACCCCTTGTTTTTGTTCCTATTTTGTTTCACACTTTATTGAGGCAAACTTATCGGTCCTCTTTTATATATATATATATATATATATATATATATATTTATTTATTATTATTATTATTATTTTTAAATTGTGTCTAGAATTGACTCATCCACGCCACTAGCAGGCGGCACGTGCAATTCGTTTCAATTTGTAATTTCCTCGCCGAGCAAAAACAAACCACTCGCATTCAAATTAATTTCATAAATTTGAGAAATTAAAATTTTAAAACTACAATAATTGCAATAAATTCCCTAGTTTATAATTTAACATTTCACCCAATAATAATTGAATCATATCGAGAAAAGTCCTTCATTCCAACGCTCTAAACAATACTTAAACCGATAATAGGTATAGATAATAAAAGCCGAGTATTTTGGACATACCTGCTGATCTTTGACTTGTCGTACATTTAAAACGATTTAGAACACCACTTCGTGTTTCACTTACTTTATTCAATTTTGCTTCTCTGTTTTTATGCCTCCACTCTCGAGTCTAATATTGCACGACGTGTCTTGTGTCGAGTCAATACTACATTCTCTCACGTTGATTTGACATTTTTCGAACCACATATGTCACCTTGCTTTAGGTCTTTGCCAACCCACATGGGACAGCCTCACTCAACTGACCACATGTGTATTCAGTCGTTTATGTTGTTTTGTTTTTATGTTATTCACCGTTGATTCAATTATTAATTTATTAATTAAAATAAATAACGAATCAACACAAATTAATAATTTATATTAAAAAATAAAAATCATGCATTAAAAAATTTATTTAAAAGGAATATTCTTTTTTTTAAAATAAATAGAGAATTGTTATATACTTTTGGAATTAGTAATGTATTTGTAAAATAAAATAAAAATATTTTAAAAAATAAGCTTAATTATATAATTATTGTAATTATAGAAATGTAGTTGGGGGTGATTGATGGCAATTATGTGTTGTTGTGGGGTAAATTGTGAAATTGACCAAAAGTTGAGGACCATTTCATGTGATATTAAGAGAGTTTAAGGACCATTTCTTGAAAGCCTTTCCCATCACATTCATTGCACCTCCATTGCCTTTATCCTTCACAACAAATACTTCTTCTTTTTTTTTTTTTAAATCTTTAATTTCGAGTCCTAAGTTTAATGTAACACGAGAAATTGATATTTTATTTTTGTCCTTAAATTAAAAAAAAAATGATAATGTCGTTATTTTGCTGTTAATTTTTTAACTCATTGAACTATACTTCGGTATTGATTGGAACCATATATATGTGTAAGACGAGTATTGAATGGACAAACGTATAAGATGACAAAATTCTGGCGATTTTTATTGAGGTTGATGAGTTGGCAAATATTAGATGTATTAAGATGCATCGTATCATCGTGTCGTTACTCGTGGAGGGCTTGTCGTATTCTCGAGCGCAACAAAATGAGGAAATAAAATTAAGATGGAGGGTATTATAGTAATTTTACAATATATTTTTTTTTATGAGGAAAATAATTTCAACAGCCATTCTAATTTATGTCAAATAATTTTATTTTTAAAAGCAATTTTAGTACATGTTTTTGGAATAAATGAATGGATATTAGTTAAATAAAGTAAATGTAATTATATTGACAATTCTACCCTTTGAATGTGAGGCCAATCCAATTGAATGTGATGGAGATGCATGCAAGAGCAACATCCTGGCCTCAACGTTTAACCACATGCATAATTGGCTACGTTTTCAATTGTAGGGACCAAAGGGGAGGAAAATGTGAAAAAAATTAAAATTAAAATTAAAAAAAAAAACCCGTCAATTATTTGCATATTTGCACGAAACCCCTCAATTATTTGCATATTTGCACGGACGGGTTTCATTCGTCTACTAAAAAATGGGACTGTCTCATCTCATTTTGACACCCTAACTGCTACTAACACCAAGAAAGAGGGAATAGTGTACCTATGTTTCTTGTCACATTCATACTTGTCTAGAACGTGTTGTCAATAACCGCATGCTCGATATCATAGTTATGCTTGTCAAAGGCGCGTTATTTGTAGCTGCATGTCAATTCCAGACTATTTTGACTTATTTTCATGTTAACCAGTCCTTTATTATTTTTATTATTATGTATGATCGTTTATTAAAATAATGTTTACACCTACTAAGACTAAAATGCACTAAAATATACTACGGGGAATGCCAATTCTTTCTATCTGGGTTATACTCTATCAAAGCCGTGATTTTTGCTTATTTATTTGCTAGCCTATAACATTGCTTTCTTAAATCGACTTTCGAATATTTAAAAAAAATTATTGTATAAAACAAGAGGCTTGAGCATACATTGTCTGTGTTAACAACGACCTATGTTTTGGTTGGTTGACTTATTTGAGAGCAAAAATATTGTTGGACAATTGCACGGAGAGTCCAGACAAAATGTGAGTGTAACACTTAGTACACCTTTAAATTTCATTACTTTTTTTAAAATGTTTATTTGTTATTTGCTCAGTGTAGGTTGCATAAGAAATATAACAGTACAAGTCCATCGCCAGCAGATATTGTCTTATTTGGGTTTTTCGTTATGGGCTTCCCTTCAAGATTTTAAAATGCGTCTGCTAGTGATAGCTTTCCACACCATTTTTATAAGGAATGTTTCGTTCTTTCTCTCAAACTAACGTGGGATCTCGGACATTGAATATTAAAAACTTTGAGGATTAAATTATATATATACATATATATATATATATATAGCGCTCTTTCGATTTTAGTTGGATCGAAAATGTGAACGTGGCCCAACATTGCAGCTTGTTTTGGATCATCGATATTCAATGGCCCCGTGATTGAAAATGTTTGTGGGCTTTTGGGTCCCCAATTCACCACTTGCCGCTCAATCTTGCAGCAGTCAGGAGCAGTTGCGCTGATTGAAACTCCGAGTTTTGCCAATCGAGCTTCAAGAGATCAGGCAAAAACACACACAAGATAAGATTAAAATTGAAACAGCCGCGCTTTCCCCACTCTAATTCTCTCGCTCTCCCTGTTTTTCTTAAAGGCTCATGTTGGGTTCATCTAATTCTTCCAGAAAGGTATCGATTTCTCCTGTGTTGCTTTCTTTTGCGTTCTATGCCCCCTTTCCATTACGAATTGTTGTTGGAATTAATTTGAAGTTTTGTTTTCTGTGTTTTAGAAGCAACAAGTGAAGCCAGAAAAAGAATGGCTCTCGGTGAGTTTCAGACCCGAGAATTTCATACCAGGCCTCGTTATTGGTTTCATTGCTGGGTTCTTGTTGGATTTGTCAAAACCTAGTAAAGGCAATGCTAAGAAGGGCTATTTTTTGCCTTCCAAGTACCAACAGATATCTCCAGCTTCAAACAATGGTGATCAAGAGCTCAAATTGGTTAGTGCTCGTCTTCAATGTGCTTGTTTGTTTTATTGTGATTTCTCTACATGTTTGTGCTGAATTATGATCACTAAAATAGAATAAAGGAATGATGAAACATGAATTTCTTTGTTTATCCTCAAGTATGTGCCATGAAAGAGCATACAACTGTGCATAGGGCTTTCAAATGTTAGCTTTCATATGGGGGTGAGGTTTTCTGTTTAATAGCACTGAAAATGGTTCTGTATTGCTCCAATTTTGTGGCTTGATGTTTGTAAGATAGGAGAGTTTATGTCCATATTTGAGGTGTTTGTGTAGTGATATTTGCAAACAAAATTAGCTTTTACATGAACATGCCTATTTGCCACAACATTAAGCAGAGTTCTAAGTACGGTGGTCACACAATCTTTGTTGTTGTCCATTAAGATACGTCAAGTTAGGACATGAAAAGGCATTTGATTATTCGAGGTCAAAGTGTGAGATCCCACATCGATTGGAGAGAGAAACGAGTATCAGCGAGGATGTTGGGCTCTGAAGGGGGTGGATTGTGAGATCCCACATCGGTTTGGGAGTAGAACGAAACATTCTTTATAAGAGTGTGAATACCTCTCCCTAGTAGACGCGTTTTAAAAACCTTGAGGGGAAGCCTGAAAGAGAAAGCCCAAAGAGGATAATATCTGCTAACGGTGGGCTTGAGCTATTACACACAGGACCTGCGTAATCCTTGTTTTGTGGTAGGTCTTGCCCAAATTTTTTATTATGATCAAATGACAAGGTGCCAAGGGAAGATTTGAGAGCTTCCCACCTCTCCCAATTCTCACAAGAATCCACAAATTCAGAATAGCCAAAAGATGCCTTACCCAAAGCTAACAACCTCCCTAAATACTCACTCCCCACGACTCCTATGACTAACAAATCCTTGGGCCTCACACGAATACAATTCAACTCGTATCCATACTCCTTCCAACCCGCTTACTTGCATATCCTTGGGCCTCATGTTAGATCTTTTCCCTTCTCGAAGTACACCGAATGCCGCACCGAGTCATTGCATTGTGTAACTCGTGTCGTGTTCATCTAACATTCGATTTTTGAATTGAAGGTACTGGTTGTGAGGCAAGATCTGAAGATGGGTTCTGGAAAAATTGCTTCTCAATGTGCTCGTAAGATTTAAGATACTTTGTTCTGTTTATCGCTTCTTTTCTTCCTGCGGTCGATGCTTAATATTTTTGTATGTTTCTCTGTCAATTTGTGAAGATGCTGCTACTGGCTTGTATGCACAACTAATGCAAAGGTACTCCTTATGCCATACTACTTCCAATTATCTGTTTTGATCAAAGCATTTACTCAGCTAATTCTTCAACTCCCTCTCTTTTCCGCCCTTCGTTTTGAATATCTAGTGCAGCCACCGAAACCTTTTGAGACAATGGGAGCTATGTGGGCAACCAAAAATAGTTGTAACATGCAAGAATCAACAAGAAATGTAAGCAGGTGATTCTTTCTCAAAAATGTTATCATCTAAGTAATAAACATTTAAAATCCTATGGTTTATGATGAACTTGTTGGTTTCTGTTGAGGATTGGAAAGATTGTTTATTGAAGCTACGCCTTTGACATTTGTCGTAAATTTATTTCTTTTCTCAAATCAGGAATAAACTGAAGGATGCAGCTGAGAACGTTGGCCTCCCTACTTTTGTTGTTGCTGATGCTGGACGCACACAGGTACAATCTGCGCTCTGTTCTTGAATGGTGGGGTAACCAGGAACAATATGATTGACATGATGAATTATTTATGTTCATATTTTGGAACAGTCAAATGATTTTTCACATATTATACTGACATTTATGGGTACTATATGTGCTATGAATGTGATGTGTTTATAGTTGATTGAAAGAAACGATTCATGTTATTTGAAGATTGATTCTCTTCCATCCTGTTTAGTTTAGCCCAAATTCTCATGCATTTATGATTTTGATGCGCTTCCGGGTGCCAATAAACGAAACGAACACCTAGCGAGTCATGTTTGTATCCAGTTCGTTTCACAAAATAAATTCAGTTCTCTGGAACCTGGTATCCTGAAACTGGGTTCAATAATATGCAGGTTTCAGCTGGATCAAAGACTGTTCTTGCCATTGGACCTGGTAATGCTTCTTTACCCTATGATGATAGAATTCTGAGGTTGTCTGATTGATTTTCCTCGTATCACTCTGCTGTGTTAATATGTGGGTTGAGTTGATGAGTTACGGAGAGTTTAATGATTACGGCGTACTGTTAACACTCCCTATGCTTTTTTCTTTCTTTTTTGAGTTAAACAACCTTTGTTGATAGAGGATTGGAACTTTTGATCTCTTAGTCGAGGTACGTGTTATTTATAAGGGTGATTGTGAGCTTAGAAAATAGCACGAAACCTAATAAATAGTGATTGTGAGATCTCATATCGGTTGGAGAGGGGAGCGAAACATTCTTTATAAGGGTGATTGTGAGCTTAGAAAATAGCACGAAACCTAATAAATAGTGATTGTGAGCTTAGAAAATAGCACGAAACCTAATAAATAGTGATTGTGAGATCTCATATCGGTTGGAGAGGGGAGCGAAACATTCTTTATAAGGGTGTGGAAACCTTTCTCTAGCTGACGCGTTTTAAAATCTTGAGAGGAAGCTCAAAGAGGACAATATTTGCTAGCGGTGGGCTTGGGCTATTACAAAGGGTATCAGAGATAGACACTGGGGGATGTCGGACGCTAAGCCCAAAGGGGGTGGATTGTGAGATCCCACGTCGATTGGAGAGGGGAACGAGTGGCAGTGAGGACGTTGGGCTCCGAGGGGGGGGGAGGGAATTGTGAAATCTCACATCGGTTGGAAAGGGGAATAAAACATTCTTTATAAGGGTGTGGAAACCTCTCCCTACCCGATGCGTTTTAAAACCTTGAGGGGAATCCTAGAAGGAAAAGCCCAAAAAGGACAATATCTGCCAGCGATGGGGTTGAGATATTACAACTGCATGCATTATAGGAGCTCACCTCTAAACTTGAAAGATTAAGCTCACGAGTTTTGATAAATTTAGTTATGAATTCATATTCTTAATCGTATACACATTGTCCATCTCTCTTTTAAACAGGGCCAAAGGAGTTCATCGATGCCGTAACTGGAAAACTCCGCCTACTCTAGTCGGGTTGGAATCAAGACGTACAGTCACACACGATTTAATCTAACAATGAATCCATGTCGTTCTCCTTCAGCATTCATCTCATTGAGGTCTCAAGAAGGGTTGATGCACATTATGGCGGCCAAGTTGGAGCTGGCTAGTAAGGAAGAAATGCTCTGTCGAGTATTGTTATGCTGAAACATCGCTTAGTTATTGTTGTCAATTGGTCGTAGTTTTGGTGTAGTAAGTGACATTTTCAGGATGCAACTTTTGTTCTTGAAGACTACTTTAAAGACTAATTGGCTGCTTCAAATCTTCTACGAAAAGTTATCAATATTTTGAACTTTTTAACATCGCGTGAAACCTCTTCCTAGCAGACATGTTATAAAATCGTGAGATTGACATCTATACGGGTCAAAGTGGACAATATCTACTAGATTGACATCTTTACGGGCTAAAGTGGACAATATCTACTAGCGGTGGGTCCAATTACAAATGGTATCAAAGCTAGTCATCGAGTGATGTGCAATGAGGATGTTGGCCCCAAAGGGGATGGGTTTGGGCTGTTAAAAATGGTATCAAAGCTAGTCATCGTGTGGTGTGCAATGAGGACGTTGGCCCCAAGGGGGATGGATTGTGAGATCCCACGACGGTTGGAGAGGGGAACGAAACATTTCTTATAAGAAACCTGTTTTTAGCAAAACGAGTCGAACAATATCTACTGCGGTAGTTTTGGACCGTTACACTAATTTATACTAAAGAGAAAATAACTCGAGCAATATATTTAAGACTTAGGTTCAAATCTTTGTATCTTCACATTTTTACTCGAAAAAAAACGTCTTATTAGTCTAAGATATAAAGTAATAATTTGTTTTAATACATTTATTTTATGGATTAAAACAAAAATGTGTAAATAAATTTATTAATTTAGAGAGAATAAATGGATTTTTGCTCAAAAAAATGATTTATGTAAGGCGTCGTCAAAACCTTTCTTCTTATCGGACTTGTTAGGCAGCTCCTGAAAAACCCTAATTCTCAGCTTCTTCTCTCCGTTCATTTCCAATGGCTTCCCGCTGTCGATCTCTTGCAACCCCAACTATTTCCCTCATCAAATCCACCTTAACCAAACCCTCCATTAAAGCAACACCAGCTTCTTTCTTCACTGTTCGTTCTTCGCCCACAATTTCCAGGCAAGCGAGATTATTGAACTCTTTTCTTGCCCCATTAGTGAATTTTCTTTTCTTTGTGATTTTACCATTTACTTAGGGTTTAAGAGTGATTTGATTCTTCAGGTTGGTTCCGCGGTTGGGTTCCCTTGAATCTCTGCTTCCCCTTCATTCAGCAGTCTCTTCGGCGCGGCTAACTTCGTGTCTTGGAATCGATTCGGTGTCTTCGAGGTCATTGTCTCAGGGTATGCTCTGCAGTGCCAATCCAGGAGTTTGATATCTCCATTCTTTGTAATTTTTTATCTGTAAGCAACTTTTTAACTCTTGTATATGAATGGATTTTCTATTGTTTGTTATGATTCTCCCTAAATACAGTCCAATTTGAAGTTTGATTCCAAATTTAATTTGAAATTTTTTCCATTAGTTTATGTGTTAAGTTTTTCAGTACCACCTTTTTCCCCTCCAAATATTTGCTCTGATTCGTATCTGCATCTCATTTGAAGGCCTGCTCGGATGACTGTTTCTCATTTGCTTGGGTTTACATATGAGTCTCAATACCTATTTCCTGGGCTTACGAAAGCAACTAAAATTGTAATTAAGTTGACATTTGAAAGATGATAATTGATACTCCATGGCCAAACTAGGGAATGCTTGTTATATTATAAGAATTATCATTTACATTTGCTGTGCCAGTATTGAATTTTTGTAGGATTTTTATAGTTTTCACTGAATGCATCGTTCATAGAACTCTTGGTTATGCACGTAGTATAAACTTGTATAGTGTTACAGCCAATTGTCAATCTTCCCCTAAATGTGCTAATTTATACAGAGTCCTGATGGCATGTACTCTGCTTCACGTTAGATATTGATATTTTGCAAACAGTATCAGTAGGAGTTATGCTCCTTCAAAATTCTTCTAATATTGAAAATACGTACAAGAAGTCACATAAAGACTGTATCAAGTGCTTTTCAAACTGGCCCTGGTCCTCTTATTTTAATATATGGGATTAATTTGTTTTGGGGATTTCATCTATGGTGTTTAAAAATCATTCTGTGGATTTTGCAACCTAAGCTTACATTCTTCATAATTCAATATTTTTCGAGATACTAACATGTTATTACATAGATAGGCATACAGAAAGTCTATTCTTGGCAATTCAATATGCTCCAATATTATCGGTCATGACTGAAATCAACAATTTTTCTCAAAGCATTCAAGTAGTTGTCGAAAATTTTGTTTTCATTGCTGTTGTATGTGTTACTCTGGAACTTAGCATCAATCTAATCTTATCTCCTGAAGGAAATATATTGAATTGGATCTTGAGAAAATGTGACTAGCTTTCATAGAAAGTAGATAACAATACCCATGTAGTGCATTTAGTTGTAGTTAGATAGATGATTGATCACTAATAAGAGGGAGCAACCCTAGGAATGTCTAGTGGTTATTTGGTGATAT
Organism: Cucurbita pepo subsp. pepo; assembly: GCF_002806865.2. NCBI lineage: Eukaryota > Viridiplantae > Streptophyta > Magnoliopsida > Cucurbitales > Cucurbitaceae > Cucurbita > Cucurbita pepo. The sequence goes on along the minus strand of NC_036639.1, from coordinate 3,007,640 downwards.
CATCTCTTAAATTAAAAGATGGAAGTATTTGCTTTCATATGTATTGTCTTCCATATTAGATACTTTTACTTTATCAAGTACTCAGTCTGGTTGATTCGTAATCAGCATTATAGAGGACGATAACATTTGTTTGAACTCTGAAGTAGCTCCTTCACTTGAAGTAAATGCTAAAGTAATTCTCGTTTATTCACTGTGTTTCAGAATTAGGTCTCTGTGTGCCGCGATAAGGGATGGAATTTAGGAGAATGCTCTGATTGAAGTGTGGCTATACACAAAAGGATGCCGAATCATATATTCTGTTCATCATATTGGAGCTGCCCCAGTATCTATTTGTTGTTTAGGTTGAGGTTATAATTGATGAGACAACTCCACTCCAGAATATGTTCCCCCAATTCATTACTCACTTTTCCCATAATTTTTCTTATCTGAGTATTATCAACACCATATGACCCCCTAGCGAATAAGACTGATTACCCTCGTTTTTTGGGTGGTTTTTTTTCGCTCTTCTCTTTGACTCTTTGAAGGAAACTCAGAATTTCATGAAATCCTTTTAAGATGTTCAAATTTGCTTGGCTTTACTTATATTTTGCCTGCTTCTGAAATGGTAAACTTTGTTCTCGTTTATATTTTTGGGAAGGAAACTGATAAGCACAGGCTATGAAGATTGTTAGAAAGAAAGAGTTGGGGAAGAGGGGACAAAGCTTGTTTACAAACAATGCGACCACACCTGTTCTTCATTGGATCACAAACGTTTTTCGTTATTTAATTTCAAGATTTTCTGATTCCCGCTGGCTTGCTTTGGTTGTCATTAGAGAAGTCGAGGAGGTGGTGGTGGGCGGCGGGAGTGGCGGCCGTTTTAATGGTGTCGGAGGAGGAATGGGAGCAAATTGTTCCATTAAAAGAAATAGCCAAGCATGTCATGTACATAATACATATCGAAATACATTTTCCTCTTTTCCTTTTTTCATAATTTGTTAGTTGGCCGAAATTAGTAATTGGCCCAAACATAAACTTCCTGTGTTCTGTCCCAGCTCTAATTAGGCCCATTGTCTTAATCCATGGACGGCCCAACGTCTTTCTTGAAGCTCTCGCTTCGACGATGGATTATCACCTTGCATTTCGGTATGTAATCGTGTTTACAGGTAAGAGTTTCTTCTTAGAATGATTTTCATATCTTTTGACATATAAATTCTGTTAATTTCTTCAAAACTGAAGAACACAACTTTGCTTGAATTAGTTCATGTAAACTAATCCCTTTTCTCTTCCTCTGACAGAAATGCCTTCAAATATAACATTATTTCGGCTTCATCTCGTTCCAGCGACTTCTTTGTAGACATTGTGACCTTGATTGCCGCCTCCATGAGTAAGTATGTTGAAAATAGCATCAGTTTGTGTTTTTCTTTCAGTCAATTAGCTTATCTGCCGGAGTTTGTAATTTCAGGCCACTGGGTCATGAGATTCCTGTTAAGTTCAATAAATAGTTACTGAGTTGAAAACCTGAGTAATGCTAATACATGGAATTCAAATCTCCTTACTTAGACTAAGGAGAAAAGTTGTGGGCAAGTGGAATCACCCCAATTTATAAATACAAAAAATTCAATGAGATAGCCACTTTTATTGACTTTGTTAGGTTATCAATGTCATATTCTTACCTAATCTATCCAAATGCTAGCAAATTTTTAAGATTAAGCTGATATCAGGATCCTCTTGTCACTGTCATATTTGATCATTCATTTGTTCTTGATTTGGTATGAACATGGGAGTTTGTAGCTGGTAAAGACAAGAGGAAGTCATTAATTTACACCACCCTGTAGAACACGTTAAAGAAGAATGATTTAGACTAAGATTTAAGAAAATGTGCAACCATTTGGGGTCAATATTCAAGTAACTTGGTGGATCTTAATTGTTAGCTAGCCATTAGATCAAGGAGAATTGGTTAGTGGGTTATAATGATTGCTATGTTTGTTGGTTCTTATTTTATTAAAAGTTCTTGTTCAGATGAGTATCACATAAAAAATTGTCAATTTGGGAGTTGGTTCTGAACCAATGAACCTCAAGATCGCTGTAAACAACCAAACTTTTGTCTACTTTTTGATAATTTGTTACGAAAATCTTGTTAATAACTCTTGGTAATTGAAATCATGTCTGAATACCATTTGGATTGAAGCTTTGGATGCAGATTTAAGGTGCAGGACTGTTGTTAGTTGTCACTGGTTGACATGCGCGGCAGAGAGGCCTGCTTGGTTCATGCTTGTAAGACCATTTCTTAATACCCTCGTTCTTAATGAAACTCAAATCAAACGGATTCCTTCTCGGTAGGATGTGATTAATTCAACAGTCGAAGTCTACTGTTAGCAGATATTGTACTTTTTGGATTTTTTCTTTCAAGCTTTCCCTCATGGCTTTTAAAACATGTCTGTTAAGGAAATTTTTTTACATCTCGTTCCCTCCTTCAACCGATATGAGATCTCACGAGGATTTCACTTCATCCGATAAAAGGTGGTAAAAAGATAATTTTAGGGGTACCAATTTCCTTAGGGTAAATAGAATTGCCCCAACCAGGAGACAAAAGAGTAATACATTCTGTCAAAGTTGTTAGGTGACTAAGGAACATAAATTTTACTATTATTTATTTCAAGGTCTTCTATGGGATCTAAAACAAACATAACTGTAATTATTTTAAACTATTCCATTTTTTTTTCTTTTAATCCATTAAAAAAAAAAAAAAAACTTACTAAATTCTACCAAAACGACAAAATTAAGTAAAATTACCATAAATTTCCATGGAAAATCTGATCCTCACGTATTTTCTATGGAAAATCTCGAGTTGAGATGGAGATGTAAAAGGTTTCTCAAATATCGACCCCGATTTGGAGCGGTGTTGGGACTGAAAAGGTTTCTCTATCTGATTCTACTGTAATTAGAAGTTAAAAAAATAAATTTAAAAATTTAAAAATATATAATAAATGTAAAAAAATATTTATTTTTTGTTAAGAGGGTTTTTACCTGACAGTTAGAAAGGGTTAAAAGGATGAGGAAACACGAGGTCCCACTTCCCCACAAGAATGTCCCTTCTGCTTTTGGCGCAAACTCTGATACGCCGAAAGAAGCGACACGCGTCGTTAATCCTGTGGTCCCAGTTCCATCATTACATTTCTTTCCCATGTACATGCGCCGCACCCTAGTCTTCCCCTCCACGAATACGTACACTCCTCGTATTTATACGGTAAAAAATAAGATCTTTCTCTCTCTAAAGTTACACCAAGTCAGGCCTGCCCGCACACACACTTTTCCTCGGGGCCACACGTGTGGACCACCACCACCACCACCTTCCCTTTACCCTTCACTTTTTCTAATACATTATTTCCTTGCCTTGCCTTCCTTCTCACGTTCTTCCCAGTTTGTGGGTGAAATTACTAGTTTGTCCTAAAGAAGAGAATACTATCCCGACCCTATTTGGGTAACATGATCCGAACGAGAAGGGTCGACTTAGCCTTGAGACCGAACCCTTAGGGGTCGGCTAAACCAACTTCAACATGAGACGACCAAAGCTCAACCAGGATGCAAACCTTACGAGAGTTTGACTGAAATTAATTAGCTTTATAAATGTTGGAAGGTGACGCATTCGATGGTACACTATACTGCTATGAATTCTACTATTTAAGTTTCTCATAGACCTAAATTTTATTAGACATTGAATTGTGGGTGACTTAGTACCCCACTAGTGCTCAAGTATTTAGTCTTTTTAGGCACAATTTGATTCTTTGTTCTACAAATTTATGGTTGATCCAAATTTCAGCATCAATAGTTGGTGTTGTCTGTTTGGACCTTCCTTGTGCTTACTAAGATCTCCTTCCGTAAAGGATCGACGACCAATATGATAGGTTGACCTGCCAAGGTCTCCCCTTGAGTAAGTTCAAATGCTATACTTCTCTTAAGCTAAAAGCTACCTCGCATAGGAGATATAACGTCGAACGTTGGCCTTAAGACATACCCATAGGGTCAGCTCAATCGACCCCTAGGTCAATTTAGCTAGCTTAACCAAGTTGACCATGAAGTTGACCTTAAGGGATTGACCAACTTGACCCTAAGGGCATCTCCAAGGGTTGGTTAGGTCAACTAATTTTAACATGAGGTTAACCCTTACAGGTCAATTAATCTCTTTAAACAAACAATGGCTCGCGTTTGCAAAATTAACGTGTATTTAAATATTTTTATCAATAAATACGATAATTTTAACTACTTATACGTGTATATTTGATAACAATAAGTTACAAATTTGAATGTGTGATACCTTTTTAACCGTTCAAATTTGAAATTTAAATAAATTATAAATAAAAATAAAAAAATATAATAAGAATAATTTAATATTTCTAGAACGACAAGTAGATAGCTTTTGCACAAGTTTAATTAAAAACGATAACCACAGCTCAAGTTGGCCTCTTTTGATTTGGAAATAAAAATAAAAAATAAAAAATTGGTAAAGTAAGAATTAAAAAAATAAATAGAATTAATAATTGAACACATTATGAATATTTAAAAAAAAAATAATAATAAAAAAAATGGAGAGTGGCGGGGCCCACAAACTTAGAACCCCTTTTTTAGGGTGAGATTAGGATAGGGTTTATGGGATATGCAATTAGGGTTAAAAAAGTAATTATAGTTTATTTATTTTTGCAAAACCGCGTCTTTTTATAATGAATAATCTCCATTTGGTTTGGTCTGCCACTCATTGCTTAATTAAATACTCTTACCTTCTTGCTCGATAGTTATGTGCAGTAAGCTGTTGTTGCTGCTTTTTTGCTTGCATCACATATAATACCAATTTCAATTTTTTAAAAATTCTCTGCCCTCGTTTTCTAAAACTTTTTCTTCTTAAACCGGGGCCAGAGGCTCGAGCATACGTTACTGGGTCGTAGGCGACGCAAGAACAAATTGACTTAGCTCACTTGTTGCTGGGAAGTGAGTGCTGCACAATTACAAGTTCACTACCATAAAAAATGTGATTTTTTTTTTTTTTTTTTTTTACNTTGAAATTTTCATCGTTCGTTTAAGCTTATTGATGTTGATTCATCGAACCCGCATAAATTTTTTTATCTAAAAATACTTTATATTAGCGAGAGGGTCGTTGGGTCGTGTGAGAAAGTCGATAGAGAAAAATGGGTCGATAAAAGAAATGAAAGGTGAAAAAGTGGTTAATTAAGAGTTGGTTAAGGAATGATAAGGAAAACGCCAACCAATCTTTCTTGTCACCAACCAACTCTTTTGAATCATTTGAATCATTTTCCAATCATTCATTTTAATCTTATAAACACATTCAATAACGGCCCAAATCCACTGCTAGTCGATATGGTCTTTTTTTTAGCTTTTTTTTTAGTTCGGGCTTCCCCTCAAGGCTTTAAAACGCGTCTATTAGGGAAATGTTTCATACCTTATGAAGGGTTCTCCTCCCCCAACCAATGTGAAACGACATATGTCACATACACTTAATCTATAACGTTAGCTATTTACATTTTTTTAAAAAAAAAATTTGATCTATTTTTTTGTTTGTATAAATTATTACATATTTAATGAAAATTCTTTAACCCAACAAAAAAAAAAAAAAAAAAAAAAAAAAAATGTAACAATAAAATTTATTAAAAGTAGTGTTTTGGGAAAGAAAATTGAGATTAAAAAAGAAAGCAAAATGACAAAAAATGGTTACTTTTTTAAAAGTATAACTATTTCAATAAACTTTTTTCAAAATATGATCGGGATTAAATTATAAGTTTAGTTTTAAATTTTTAAGTTCCGGTCTAAATATTTAACAGTCGTGTTCATTTGACCCGAGAATTCAATCAACTTAGACTAACTAACCCAAATTATAAAGACGGGATTTAATTAGATTTTTTTTTTTCAATTTGGGACGGGTTGAAATTTTTAAACCCAAAAAAATTCTAGCCAAATGACCAATTAAAAAATAGGGTTATAACCCAACCTAACTCGCCCTGCTTTTAAGATTATTATGAAAATTAAAAATATTTAATTTAGTTATTAATATAACAGGGTAAATAAATATAATTTTTTTAAATAATTAAAAAATAAGAACAACCCGACAACCCAAAAATAGAAATTGTTCAAGTCACCAACCTACCAACCGGACAACCGTATTTATCATATTATATATATATATATATATATAAAAGGATTAAAAAATAAATAAAAAATGATTAAAAATGATAATTTGAGCAATAGACAAAAAGCTGAAAATAAAAGCTTACAAATTGAAAATACAAAAAATAGAAATAGACAAAAACCAAAAGCTTACAATTTTGAAAATACAAAAAAAAAAAAAAAAAAAAAAAAAAAAAAAAAAAAAAAAAAAAAAAANTTGAAATTTATATTACACTATTCGAGCACGCGGTAGATTGCATTCACTCGATAAAGCAATGGGAGACCATAATTTTAGTCAAGCGCCGAGTGGGCACTGGGCACTGTGGTGAGTGCCACAACCCCCCAAACAACGCAATCAAAAGCCGACGCCACCTAAAGCAACAGCGATCAACACCTGCCATAAAAAACAATTATGGGTTTCTAATACTGATGTGAAAATCGAGATTTTGTAGCTCCCCTTTGTGTTTGTGTCCGCTGCTTTTAAGAATTTTCTCCTCACCCAATCTCTCCTCATTCACATCTCTCAATCTTCCCTTCTCTTTCGCTCTTTCCTTTTAATTTCTCCATACCATTTTCATTTTATAGTGTTCTACTCACAATCCTGTCGTCCGGTTCTGGATTTTCGCTTTCTGATTCTCTGTTGCTGAAGCCGCCATTTGGGTTTTTGTTTTTTTTGGATGATTATGGCGGAGGTGTGTGTTATATGACTTGGTGGAGGGTGGAAGGGAGGGAGTTTCTGATTGTTTGCAACTCTTCTTGGATATAAAGCGTCTTTGCTTTCTGGTAATTTTGATTGCTCTTTCTTTATGGTGGGTTTTTTTTTTTGTCCTCCAATTTGATGCCTGAAAGGTGTTTGTTGTTTTGCCTCTGTGGGAATTCAAGTGGGGATGATGGCTGTGACCTCCAGCTGCAAGGATGCTGCTAGCATGGATAATGGCAAATATGTTAGGTACACACCTGAGCAAGTCGAAGCTCTTGAGAGGCTTTATTATGATTGCCCAAAACCCAGTTCTATGCGCCGCCAGCAGCTCATCAGGGAGTGCCCAATTCTCTCCAATATCGAACCCAAGCAGATCAAAGTTTGGTTCCAAAATCGGAGGTATTGTTTCTAGTCATTTCTTTTCTGAAACACCCAAAATTTTGTTCCTGGAACAGAGGATTCATTTGGGTTTCTCACGCGTTTTTTTCTTCCTGCTCAGATGTAGAGAGAAACAGAGGAAGGAATCATCACGCCTGCAGACTGTGAACAGGAAGCTGACGGCTATGAATAGACTCCTAATGGAGGAAAATGATAGGCTGCAGAAACAGGTGTCACAGCTTGTGTATGAGAACAGCTATTTTCGTCAACAGACCCAGAATGTAAGAACTTGCTTTGCTTAACTTTCCTCCATGAATTTCTACATGAGATTTTAGGACGATGATCCCTGATTTCACTTCGTTGAAACAAGAATGAGTTTTTTTTATCAGCTGAATGAAATGAAAGCTTCTTTGTTAGTGAGTAATATAATTGTTTTGGTAATTTCTTCATTTTGCAGGCGACCCTAGCCACCACTGACACGAGTTGTGAGTCAGTGGTTACAAGTGGTCAACAGAATTTGACCCCGCCGCATCCTCCAAAGGATGCCAGTCCCGCAGGGTTAGTAGAATTGGCTCTTCTTCATGTGCATTCCCTTTGATTCTTTCCTTTTGTTCTTGTGTTTTTTTGTTCTTCTATAGTCCTGATATTAGAAATTGTCTCTGTTATATGCTTTCTGAGAATTTGGGTTTTGCATATTTCCTAGACTTTTGTCCATTGCGGAGGAGACTTTAGCAGAGTTTCTTTCAAAGGCTACTGGAACTGCTGTGGAGTGGGTCCAAATGCCTGGGATGAAGGTTACTTCCTCTTTTTGCTTTATTCTTCAATCTGTATAAACATTGAATCTTTTTCTGCTGTCATTATAGTTAAACAACAGAAACTTTGATAACGTTCTAAGCAACATGCCAAAGTCTATTACCTCGATCATTGAGAGCTTTTGAGAATTGTTCTCTGTTGTCTATTAGAAACTTTGATAATGTTCTAAGCAACTGCTCAGCAAGATCATGCTTTTTTTTTTTTTTTTTTTTTTTANCAGGGAACAAGAGAAAACAAGTATTAATCTTTCTTGGAAGGCAAATTTCTAATAGTAAACTTTAAATTATCTGAGGATAAAGGTTTCAAGTGATATACAAATCTCTTTTATTGTTCTTATGTTTGATACTTCAAAATTTCTGACCTTTCTAAATATCTGTTCTGAGCAGCCTGGTCCGGATTCCATTGGAATCGTTGCTATTTCTCATGGCTGCACTGGAGTTGCAGCTCGTGCGTGTGGACTTGTGGGTCTTGAACCTACAAGAGTAAGTGCTTCTAAACTGAACTTAAGTATTTGTCCGATGTAGCATGAAGTATGAGTATATATCATTTATATTGTTCTATGAAGGTGGCTGAAATTCTTAAAGATTGGCCTTCTTGGTATCGCGATTGCCGTGCTGTTGACGTTCTAAACGCCCTATCTACTGGAAATGGAGGAACCATTGAGCTTCTTTATATGCAGGTAGGCTACTACTTGATAGCGGATTGTTTATATCAGTTTTGTAGATATGCAACAAAATATGCAAATCAAAGAAACTTCTGTTGATTTAATGTCAGCTCTATGCGCCTACTACTCTGGCACCTGCTCGTGATTTCTGGCTGCTGCGATACACATCTGTTTTGGAGGATGGTAGTCTTGTGGTATGAGAAAGCCTCGCTTTGGAAATTGCTTCTGCTGCTTTGATTCACTCTAAATTTGTAGCTGATATGCTTGTCTTATGCACTTTAGGTATGTGAAAGATCTCTTAACAATACTCAGAATGGTCCAAGTATGCCTCCAGTACAAAACTTTGTAAGAGCAGAAATGCTACCTAGTGGATATTTGATAAGACCTTGTGAAGGCGGTGGATCAATAATTCATATAGTTGATCACATGGATTTAGATGTATGTTCTTCTGCTCTCTATTTAAAGCACAGTCTTTCTTAGCCTCAGATGTCCAAATTTGTAATTGTATCCATTATTTACTTGAACATAGCCTTGGAGCGTGCCTGAAGTGTTGCGGCCATTATACAAGTCATCTACTCTGCTTGCTCAGAAGAACACAATGGCAGTAAGTCCTTTAAAATTGGAAATTGAAAGTTCAAGTAACTTTGAATATTATATCACCTTATGTATCTATAAACTTTCATTGTTTTGGATCAGGCATTACGCTTGTTGAGACAGATTTCACAAGAAGTTTCTCAACCAAATGGTACTGGTTGGGGAAGACGACCTGCTGCTCTTCGCGCTCTTAGTCAGAGATTGAGCAGGTAAATATGATTTCGGCTCGAGAGCACCCGTCCTAGCTGCTGCTACTTTTTGTTTTGAATTGCAATAAATGGATTTTGCTCTGCAGAGGTTTCAACGAAGCAGTAAACGGGTTTACAGATGAGGGATGGTCTTTGTTAGAAAACGACGGCATTGATGATGTTACACTTCTTGTAAACATGTCTAATGGCAAGACAATGATGGGTGCAAATATTTCATATAATAATGGCTTTCCATCTATGAGCAACGCAGTTCTTTGTGCCAAAGCATCGATGTTATTACAGGTAAATATTTTGCTTGTTGGCTGAGATCTAAGCGATGATGCGCAATTGAAAAGGTTCTATTTTATAATATATAAACGCCTTCTACCAGTTCATCAGTCAAATTAGGAAATTCTCTTTTTCAACTTGTGCCATCCTTTCTATTTCTTGCTTCATTTCTTATAGGTTCTTTGTGATCCCACATCGGTTGGGGAGGAGAATGAAACATTATTTATAAGGGTGTGGAAACCTTTTCCTAGCAGACGCGTTTTAAAAACCTTGAGGGGAAGTCCGAAAGAGAAAGCCCAAAAAGGACAATATCTGCTAGGGGTGGGCTTAGGCTGTTACAAATGGTATCAGAGCCAGACACCGGGCGATGTGCCAGCGAAAAGGCTGAGCCCCGAAGGAGGTGGACTGCTGGGTCCCACATCTCTTGGAGAAGAGAACGAGTGCCAGCGAGGACGTTGGCCCCGAAAGGGGGTGGATTGTGAGATCCCACATCGGTTGGGGAGGAGAACGAAACATTCTTTATAAGGGTGTGGAAACCTCTCTCTAGCAAACGCGTTTTAAAAACCTTGAGGGGAAGTCCGAAAGGGAAAGTCCAAAGAGGACAATATCTGCTAGTGGTGAGCTTAGGCTGTTACAAGCTCCATCATCTGATAATGTTAAACAAGGACATGACACTAGTTTGATGGAAATGAAGTGATCTTTTAAGAAATAAAAATCCAACTGCATATGGTTAACCCCAACAACTGACCATGACATTGTGTTAGCTAGTAATCTTACCAAGTCTATGCATAACCTCCTTCGGAAGCTTTTCTTCTTGTTATATTCTTGCTTTCTTTTCTATTTTGTAGAATGTCACTCCAGCAATGCTCATTAGGTTCTTGAGAGAACACCGGTCAGAATGGGCAGACACCAGTATTGATGCTTACTCAGCTGCAGCAATTAAGACTGGTCAGTGTGGTTTACCAGGGTCTCATGCTGGAACTTTTGGGGGTCAGGTCACTCTTCCCTTGGCACAAACGGTTGAGCATGAAGAGGCAAGTACCAAATTATTTCCCATGGCGTCCTTATGGATAAACTTATCCTATTGAACTACTTTGCTTTGCAACTTCAAAATATTGATTCAAAATTTCTTACTGGAAACAGTTTATGGAAGTTCTTAAATTTGAAAACGTGGGCCACTATAGGGATGATATGCTCATGTCTGGTGACATCTTCCTCCTCCAAGTAAGCAGTCTTTTCTTTAATTATATGAATAAATATGAACTTGCATGCATATATTCTTCAGTTAAGAAGATGAAAAATGATTATCAAGCTCGAATCTTCCTTATATTATAAAGCTTGGATGGATAATATTAGTGTAAATCTCAAATCTATGTTGTCACTGACCACTGCAGCTTTGCAATGGCGTGGAAGAGAATGCAGTAGGAACTTCTGCTGAACTCATCTTTGCTCCCATTGATGCCTCTTTTTCTGATGATGCACCCATTTTAGCATCTGGCTTCCGCATCATCCCTCTTGATTCTGGAATGGTAAATACTTAATATCAATGTCCATTTCTTTTCCTCCCTGTTCTATGCATTTGATCTTGCTTCATTTTATACATTTGCTAATGCTGCAGGATGCTTCAAGTCCAAACCGCACGCTTGATCTTGCTTCAGCTCTTGATGTCGGACCGGCAGGGAATAGAGCTGCTGGTGATTATGCTTGTCAATCAGGAAAATCCAAATCTGTGATGACAATTGCATTCCAATTTGTATTTGATGTTCATCTTCAAGATAATGTAGCAGCAATGGCACGGCAGTATGTCCGAAGCATTATAGCATCTGTTCAGAAAGTGGCACTGGCTCTTTCCCCTTCGAATGTCGGTCCTCATGCTAACCTTCAGACACCAGCTGGTGCTCCTGAAGCACAAACACTTGCTCGTTGGATCTGTCAAAGCTATAGGTACTGAAGAAACTCTTAGCTGGACATATTATCTTTGTTATTTTACTGTTCGTAGGATTCCAAATTTACTGTATCCTTCCCTACAGGTGCTACATGGGCATGGACTTACTGAAAAATGAAGGAAGAGAACCCATTCTCAAATCCCTTTGGCATCACTTAGATGCAGTCATGTGCTGCTCTTTAAAGGTATGATGAACATGTATGGTACCTCTTTTCCAACAATAACTTCATTAAGATACATGAAAGATTAAAAAAATGTTCAGAACCAAGGTCTGATGAACATGTTAGAAATCACGACTCTCTACAATGGTATAATATTGTCCACTTTGAGCATAGGCTCTCATAGCTTTGCTTTTGGTTTCACCAAAATGCCTCATTCCAATAGAGATAGTATTCCTTACATGATCAGCCTCTCAATTAGCCGACGTGAGACTCCTCTCTGAATAGAATATGGTACCTCTTTTCTAACAATAACTTCATTAAGATACATGCAGGTCCTACATTCCTTAGATTTAAACATTTGAGCATGTCATGATCATAATTTGCCTGATTCTTCAGTTGTCTCTACAATTTCTCTTACATGAAGTAATACCCTCTTCTATGAACATGTAGGCTTTGCCAAATTTTACATTTGCAAATCAATCTGGGCTTGACATGCTTGAGACAACCTTGGTGGCTCTGCAAGACATTACTCTAGAGAAGATTTTTGATGACAATGGAAAGAAAACTTTAGACACAGAGTTCCCACGGATAATGCAGCAGGTATAGATAACAAATCCTTGTGCAATGTCTTACTGATCATACTCTTTTGGAACATGATTTCAAACAGTTGAGTATCAATGTTTTGTGTGCTATGTTAGGGGTTCCTTTGTCTTCAAGGGGGTGTATGCTTATCAAGCATGGGAAGGGCAGTGTCATATGAGAAAGCTGTGGCTTGGAAGGTTTTGAATGAAGAAGAAAACGCTCACTGTATTTGTTTCATGTTTATGAACTGGTCCTTTGTTTGAAACGCTTAGTCAGGTAGTAGGAATATGACAAATAGGCTAGATCAGATTTTCCTGTAAGATCTCAGAAACAATGAAAATAACCAAGAACTAAATGAACGAGCATATTGCCCCTAATGGCTCTTTTCGCCCCTTTTGCTGCTTATCCTAATCGTTTAGTTCACTTGTCGTTCTTGGCCTGTGTAGCCGCCCAAGCCCACCACTAACAAATATTGTCCGCTTTGGGCTTTCCCTTTCAGGCTTCCCCTCACAGTTTTAAAACGTGTCTGCTAGGGAGAGGTTTTCACATCCTTATAAAAAATGCTTCATTCTCCTCTCCAACCAATGTGGGATCTCACAATTCACCTCCCTTCGGGGCCCAGTGTCCTCGCTAGCACTTGTTCCTTCTCCAATCGATGTGGGACCCCCAAATCCACACCCTTTCAGGGCCTAGTGTCCTAGCTAGCATACCGCCTCCCCCTTTTGGGACTCAGCCTCCTCGCTGGCACATCGCCCAGTGTCTGGCTCTAATACCATTTGCTAGCAGATATTGTCCGCTTTGAGCTTTCCCTTTCGAGTTTCCCCCCACAGTTTTAAAACGTGTTTGTTAGGGAGAAGTTTTCACACCCTTATAAAGAATGTTTCGTTCTCCTCCCAACCAATGTAGGATCTCACCGCCTGTAACGAGAAAAGATAAGATCAGAACTTTGATCTCTGACTTCATCCACCAACCCACCCACCCACATAATTCCCACTATCCTCACTCATTGAGCTGCTTCTAGTCATAGAGAGTAAGGTCTTAAAGAAAGCCTTGTTTAGGGTAGTATAAAAAGCAAACTTCTTTACCTCTCTACTTTTGTCTCTGCTTTCCTGAGTTCAACTGATATTTCATTTGAAATCAGAACTGTGCTTATCCCTTTCTTTTCCTTTATGGAATCTGGTGGGGAGCATAAGAAGACATGGAAGGTCATTTGCCTCGTTTCTTCTGCACTTTTATCCACCTTAATGTCAAAGAGATCAGACCTTAACTTCTTTTCATGGCTATCCATTTCTCTAACCTTCTAATCTCTTGACATGGACCCCAATATTTCATTGAAAAAGGGTAGAAAATTTGATATTCTNTTATGAACTGGTCCTTTGTTTGAAACGCTTAGTCAGGTAGTAGGAATATGACAAATAGGCTAGATCAGATTTTCCTGTAAGATCTCAGAAACAATGAAAATAACCAAGAACTAAATGAACGAGCATATTGCCCCTAATGGCTCTTTTCGCCCCTTTTGCTGCTTATCCTAATCGTTTAGTTCACTTGTCGTTCTTGGCCTGTGTAGCCGCCCAAGCCCACCACTAACAAATATTGTCCGCTTTGGGCTTTCCCTTTCAGGCTTCCCCTCACAGTTTTAAAACGTGTCTGCTAGGGAGAGGTTTTCACATCCTTATAAAAAATGCTTCATTCTCCTCTCCAACCAATGTGGGATCTCACAATTCACCTCCCTTCGGGGCCCAGTGTCCTCGCTAGCACTTGTTCCTTCTCCAATCGATGTGGGACCCCCAAATCCACACCCTTTCAGGGCCTAGTGTCCTAGCTAGCATACCGCCTCCCCCTTTTGGGACTCAGCCTCCTCGCTGGCACATCGCCCAGTGTCTGGCTCTAATACCATTTGCTAGCAGATATTGTCCGCTTTGAGCTTTCCCTTTCGAGTTTCCCCCCACAGTTTTAAAACGTGTTTGTTAGGGAGAAGTTTTCACACCCTTATAAAGAATGTTTCGTTCTCCTCCCAACCAATGTAGGATCTCACCGCCTGTAACGAGAAAAGATAAGATCAGAACTTTGATCTCTGACTTCATCCACCAACCCACCCACCCACATAATTCCCACTATCCTCACTCATTGAGCTGCTTCTAGTCATAGAGAGTAAGGTCTTAAAGAAAGCCTTGTTTAGGGTAGTATAAAAAGCAAACTTCTTTACCTCTCTACTTTTGTCTCTGCTTTCCTGAGTTCAACTGATATTTCATTTGAAATCAGAACTGTGCTTATCCCTTTCTTTTCCTTTATGGAATCTGGTGGGGAGCATAAGAAGACATGGAAGGTCATTTGCCTCGTTTCTTCTGCACTTTTATCCACCTTAATGTCAAAGAGATCAGACCTTAACTTCTTTTCATGGCTATCCATTTCTCTAACCTTCTAATCTCTTGACATGGACCCCAATATTTCATTGAAAAAGGGTAGAAAATTTGATATTCTTTCAGCTGACCAGTCATTTGCTGACACACAAAGCATTTGGGCTGTAAGTTCATGACACAGAGCTTCTTTTTCTGTTTTGAATTTTGGAAGAAGAAGTCTCTTTCAGCTCAGTTTGCTCCCATTCTATAAGGCCCTGTTGTCAAGACAAGATAATGGCGATGGGGCTGAAGAGATGTTTGAATGCAGCACTCACCCATTGATTCTTATTTGGACTTTGATGTCTCTTCTTCCCTCTAAAGCTATTCTTTCTGAAGTGGGTCAGTAAAATTCTCTCACCCACCCACCCACTTCCCACCATCACCATGCCCATTCATGTTTATCTTGTTCACTATAGACCATTGATTGAATAGCAGCACATTAACAAACTGATAGGAATGGCTATTAGCACATAGAATTAGAGCATTAAGATCAATGTTCTAAATGTCGATGTTGCGAGTCTTGGTTCCTATTTCAAGATTGTTAGTGTTGTGTGGAGCTGTGGGTTAGAGAGGAGAACAAAACATTCCTTACAAGGGTGTGGAAACCTCTCCCTAACGGACGTGTTTTAAAACTTTGAGGGAAAGCTCGAAAGGGAAAGCCCAAAGAGAATAGTATTTGCTAGCGGTGGACTTGGACTGTTACAAATGGTATCAAAGCTAGACATCAAGTAGTGTGCCAGCGAGGATGCTGGGCCCTCAAGAGGGGTGGATTGTGAGATCCCACATCGGTTGGAAATGGAAACAAAACATTTTTTACAAGGGTGTGGAAACCTCTTCCTAACGAACGTGTTTTAAAACCTTGAGGGGAAGCCCGGAAGGAAAAGCCCAAAGAAAACAGTATCTGCTAGCGGTGGACTTGGACTATTACAAATGGTATCAGAGCTAGACATCAGGCGGTGTGCCAGTGAGGACGCTAGGCCCTCAAGAGGGGCGGATTGTGAGATCCCACATCGGTTGGAAATGGAAACGAAACAGTTCTTACAAGAGTGTGGAAACCTCTCCCCAACGAACGCGTTTTCAAACCTGGAAAGCCCAAAGAAGACTATAACTACTAGTGGTGGACTTAGGCTGTTACAAGAGGTGTATTGTTACTTTATAACACATGTTGTACAATACTCACTTGTTATGATTTTAGTGAGTGAGTCAAAACCATACGTCACACTAAACGTGAGATCCCACATTGGTTGGAGAGGGAAACGAAGCATTCTTTATAAGAGTATGAAAACCTCTTCCCAACATACACATCTTAACACCGTGAGGCTGACAACGATACGTAACGGGTTCAAAAGGCAGCCATATATACAAAGAAAGCAAGAGAAGAAGCAAACAAAAACAATCTAAATCTGCAAAGAAAAACCAAAAGCAGAGAAAAGAAGAGAATGTTTTGATCTATCTGAAGCCATTGATGAGTTTGAAGAAGAAAGAGGGTAAGAAGAGGAAGAAAGGCAAAGAAAGAGGCTTTTTCATGGTCTCCAAGGAGTATGATTGGAGGTATCAGTTTGTTTTTGAGGCTTTTAAGATGAAACCCACTTGACATATGATATCATATGCATTCTGCCACCAAAATCTAGCTGTGTTTGCTCCTCACAATGTCAGCTATTTTAGATGTTTGTGTTTATACTCTTCTTTTGTGGCCGAATCTTCCATGTATGTGAATATCACCTTCTCATAATAATCATAATCATAACCCACCAAAAAGTTGAAAAAGTAACACACAGTCCTAAGCAGCTAGAGAAGAACATCATTATGCCCTCTCTATGCCAATGCCTTTGTGGCTGCGCTTTCTTGCATACAAACCACATCTCCCTTTTGCATATCTCATGATCTTTGCTTTCTTTTGACCTTATCAAATTGGTTTCTTAACCTTTCTTTTTAGTGTTGTTAGTTTAATGAACTTGAAAGATTAGCATATGCACCAATGTGATGATATGATCATTTTGGTTTTGGTGTGTTTCGGATTAATACATGTGTAACAGCACCGGCAGATATTGTCTTTTTTGGATTTTCCTTTCTGGGTTTTCTCTTAATGTCTTAAAACGCGTTTGTTAGGAAGAGGTTTCCACACCCTTGTAAGGAATGCTTCGTTTCGTTCCCCTCTCCAACCAATGTGGGATCTCACAATCCACCCCTCTTAGGGGCCCGACGTCCTTGCTGACACATCGCCCGGTGTCTGGCTCTAATATCATTTGTAACAGCCCAAGTCCACTACTAGCAAATATTGTCCTCCTTTAGGCTTTCCCCTCAAGGTTTTAAAATGCGTCTAGTAGGGAGAGGTTTCCACACCCTTATAAGGAATGCTTCATCTCGTTCCCCTCTCCAACCAATATGGGATCTCACAATCCACCCCCCTTAGGGGCCCAATATCCTTGCTTACACATCGCCCGGTGTCTGACTCTAATACCATTTGTAATAGCCCAAGCCTACTACTAACAAATATTGTCCTCTTTGAGCTTTCCCCTTAAGGTTTTAAAACGCGTATGCTAGGGAGAGGTTTCCACACCCTTATAAGAAATGCTTTGTTCCGTTCCTTCATCTAACCAATGTGTGATCTCACAATCCACTCACCTTTGAGACCTTGCATCCTCGTTGGCACCAGCTCGAAGTCCTTTGGTGTCTACCAATAGAGCTATACTATGGATATTCACCACAACTACACTTTTGATGCTCACAACTTTTCTGTTCGACATCTAAGAATTCTTCGACATGACTTTGATACTATTTGTTAGAACAACAAACCTCTACAATGGTACAATATTGTCTACTTTAAACATAAATTTTCAAGTTCGACCTCGTATCAACATAGATAGTGTCTCTTCCTTATATATCCATACATACATGGAAAACCCCACTTGTTGTACACTAACATGAAATAATAATAATAAGTGTTGGATGATGGAAGTCCCACATCGGCTAATTTAGGGAATGATCATGGGTTTATAAGTGAGGAATACTAACTTCATTGGCATGAGGCCTTTCGGGGAAGCCCAAAACAAAGCCATAAGAGCTTATGCTCAAAGTGGACAATATCATACCATTGTGGAGAGTCGTGTTCGTCTAACAATAAGATCAACCCAAGTGATCTGATATAAAAAAACATCATTAATTTCTCCTCAAAACACCATTTTTGTGCTAAAGAAACACACACACACAGGGTTTTGAAATGGGAAGATAAAAAGGCATCACCTTTAGTAGAGTGTGGAAAGGCTTTTATGCTGTGTGTGTCGGTGTTGTCGCTGTCGGAGAATTGATTTACCCCATCCCAAAGCGCCGACAATGAGACAAGATTAAAAGATGATCCAAACCCAAACCCTAAGAGAATCATGTGGTTGTTACTGTCACTGCTGCAAATCGAATGTTTTCAAAGCCTCCTCTGCCTAATTTTCTGCTAAACTCATTATTTTGTGCTTGTCTTAGGGACATTGTTTACGTACAATTCTGTCTAATTCTCACCTAATATGTCCCGCATGCTGTCGCTAAGACTTGCCCCTCCCGACACCTTCTCTGGGTCCTTTGTGTGCACAACCTGGTTCAATACTAAACACTTGCTTCTTTTAAGGTTAATTAATCATGTCATTATGACTAATGAATTAATTGATGATGTGATATAGACTCGACCAAACCCGATAGAGAATCCCTGTAAATAGGAATGTGGGAGAGAGTTGGGAAAAATTTCTCTTAAACCAAACGAAGTCGAGAATGAGGATGACATGCATTTTCCATCCCTAACCTTAGACTCGCTCTAATCCCTGCCTCGCCTCACTTAGATATATATACACCACCCTGTACCTGCTCTAATCCCCGCTTTTCCCCATCTCGTCTCACTTTTATATATATACAACCTCGAACCCACTCTAATTCCAGCCTTGTCCCGTCTCGCCTTACTTTTATATATACAACCCCGAACCCACTTTAGTTCCTGTCTTGTCCTGTCTCGCCTCACTTTTATATATGTACACCATTCCTTACCTGCTCTAATCCTTGTCTCGACCTGTTTCGCTTCACTTTTATATATATATACAACCCTGAACCCATTCTAATTTCAGCCTTGTCCTGTCTCGCTTGACTTTTATATATATACACCACCTCGTACCTGCTCTAATTCCCGCCTCGTCCTGTCTCGTCTCACTTTTATATATATATATATATATATATATATATATATATATATATATATATATATATATATATATAATCAAATTTGAAGGAAATTTAACAATGCATATAGTTAATACATATTTGAAGGAAATTGAACTTTTAAATATTAAATTAAAAACTTGAAAAGTAATTGCATAATGATGATTTTAATCTTGACCGTTGGATTGGGAGTACATGTCAAAATCTCCCTTATCCATTTTTTTTTTTTTTTTTTTTTTTGNTGGATTAATCCTATGGAGATTTGCAAATGTAAAATGAGTTTCAAATTAGGACCACCGCCCAAACATCATCATAGAATTGACCAAATTTAAAATATTCTAGGATTTTAAATTAAATTAAAACTAGAAATATAAGTTTAAATTGCACGGAATCAACTTTGGGAGCGATCTCAAATTCTTTCCGTAAATTTACCTCTCCAACTCGATTTTACAATTTCATTGTCTAAACCTATCTCCGGCTATGTGTCCTTTGGACCCTTTGTTTAGAAGTGGATTGTGAGATTCACATCGATTGGAGATGGGAACAACATTGATTGGAAATGGGAACAACATTGATTGGAAAGGCGAACGAGTGTCAGCGAGGAAGTTAGTCTCTGAAGGGAGGTGAATTGTGAGATCCCAAATCAGTTGGAGAGGGAAACAAAGCATTCTTTATAAGGGAGTGGAAACCTCTCCCTAACAAATGCGTTTGAAAATCGTGAGGCTAACTACGATACGTAATGAGTCAAAATGGAGAATATCTGTTAGCGTAGGTTTGGATTGTTACAAATTGTATCAGAGCTAGAAACCGGGTGGTGTGCCAGAGAGAACGTTGGGCTCCCAAGGGAGGTGGATTGTGAAATCTCACATCAATTGGAGAGGGAAACGAAGCATTTAAAAACCTTGAGGGGAAACCCAATAGAGGAAAACCCAATAGAGGAAAACCCAAAGGACAATATCGGTTTGAAGTGGGTTTGGGTAGTTACAAATGGTATCAGAGTCAGACATCATTCGGTGTGTTAGAGAGGATGTTGGCCCCAAAAAGAGTGGATTGTGAGATCTCACGTCGATTGGAGAGAGGAACGAAACATTTTTCATAAGAGTGTGAAAACTTCTCCAACAAACGCGTTTTAAAACCGTGAGGCTAACGGTCATATGTAATGGGCCAAAACGGACAATATCTATTAGCGATGGGCTTGAGCGGTTACACAAAGATTTTCAATCTTGTGCTCCAACAAGCTATGCTACATGAACCACTTTTTAAAGTCTATTTTCTTCTGAGAATATGCCCTACCTTACCACTTGACTAATATGGAAAAAAGTCTTTACTTCGAGAAATAGGTAGGAAAGAAGAATATGTAGAGTGAAAAGAGTTTTCTCATCGTTTAGGGCTCGAGACATGAACTATATTTTTGGTCATTTTTGGTCTCTGACCCCCACCCAAACCCGTGTCCCACCTCACCTTACATGTATGAACGTAAATAAATATATCCACGTCCTCAATTTTCAAACATAGATTAATGTGATACATATATCAAAATCGGAACAATAGTAATACAACATGAACGTGTAAATTTTGACACTTTATTATAAATATCCTATCAATCATTTCATTAATTTTGAAATCAATTTAAGATTCAAATTTAGCCCTCAAACGTTACAAGGCATGACCGGAACAGCAAGTTTTAGGTCAACAAAAGTTTAGAATAGCAAGCGGTCCGACAAAGATTGAGCATGGTTTTGTAGGCAACCTCCGAGGACGGCCTCGCCATGGGGTCGTCGGCGGTACAGTCCAGAGCCAAGTTCATAAACCCCACCATCTGGTCCTGCTCGGTGGCGCCGGTAACCGCACCATCAAGAACCCACATCTCGGCACGACAATCGGACCGTGCCCATTCCACCACCTCTTGCCGGTGGACGGCCATCTTTCCGGTCAGTAATTGAATAAGAACCAGCCCCAAAGTGTACACATTGCTTTTCTCCGTTATGTCTCCACTTTCCTTTGTCTCTGCCACAAAAAAAGTAGCTTTCTCAGCTCAACGTGCATATGATTATGCATGTGCATGGATCATTATGGCTCAAATTATACGTACCGGGGGCGGCGTAGTGCGGAGAAACGGCGGCGCTGGACAATCCGACAACCAGCCGGGGTTCATATTTTTCATCGACAATGATCTTCTCCGGCGAAAAATTCGCCGCAATTACACCGGGAGAACAGTGGGAGTGCAAGAATTGCAGCCCCCGGGCAATTCCCAGGGCGATGTTACGACGTCGTTCCCAGCTCAAACTCCCAACAATTTGGCTCAAGCGCCGCCCCTGCACATATTCTCGTACCAAATACCCTGTTTTGTCCGACCGACACGCCGCCAACAGCCGCACGATATTAGAATGTCTAAGCCTCCCCAATTCCGCCGCCTCCCCAATTCCGGCCGATATATTCCCGTTAATTTTCTCCACCACGAATTGAATCTCCGTTTCGTTTGCTTTCCCGGCGGATTGCAGAATGGCGTCCACCGTGACGAATTTGGACGCTTTGGGATCGAACAATTTCAGCTCCCAAATTCCCTCCTCGTTTTGCACTCTTTTCTCTCCCATCCGCTGCTTACGACGGCGTATTCTGACAAAAACCGCCGTCGCCACCACTATCGCCGCCAATATGACCGTAATCCACCACAACCGGCTGTAGCGTCTTTTTTTAACGCCATTTTCGCAAGTGGGTAGATTGCTGCTAATGTCGCCGCCACAGAGGTTGTTCCCGGCGACGGCGGTGCTGTTTATGGCTAAAAAAGCTCCGGTGGACGGCAATCTTCCGTGGAAGTGATTGTGAGAGATATTTATCTGAATGAGCGATGCAGCTCGGGCTAAAACCGGTGGGATTTCGCCGGAGAGTTCGTTTTCCGATAAATCGAGGAAGCTGAGAACCGGAATACGACTGAGAACCGCCGGGATTTCGCCGGTGAGTTTATTGTTACTTAAATCCAAACTCACGAGCTTCTTACATGAAGAGATTTCACCGGGAATTCGACCGGAGAGATAATTGTTGCTCAAATTTAGCTTCATCAGCTCCGGTAAGCTTCCGATACTCTCCGGGACCGAACCCGAAAATTCATTCACCGAGAAATCCAAACTCACGATTTCATTACTCCCGATCAGTTCCGGCAACTCCCCTGAAAACTTATTCCTCGCTAAACTCATCATCTGAAGAGCCGGCAACTCCCATTTCTCGCCGTCGATCCTGCCGGAAAATCGGTTGCCAGAGATATCCAAAAAGTAAAGTAGAGGCAATTTCGTAAATCCCGGACACAATTCGCCGGAGAGACGGTTGTTTTGAAGCCGAACACGCCGTAAACTCCTGCAAAAACAGAGACTCTCTGGAATTTCGCCGTTTAGCGAATTTGAAAACAGGATAAGCTTAAATAAGCGTTTAGAATCACAAAGCCCATGTGGGATTTTTCCGGTAAGATAATTAGTTGAAACATCAAGAACAGTGAGATTGTTCTGTGTTCCAAGTAACGCCGGAATCTCGCCGGAAAATCCATTGGACCATAACTGAAGAATCTGCAACCGAGACAGAGCAGCCAAAGCTGTCGGAATTTTTCCGGTGAAATTGTTTCGAAACAGATGCAAAATCTCCAAATTCTTTAATTGAATTACGAGCTCCGGAATCTCCCCCGACAGAGAATTATCGCTAACATCGAGAGATATCAAATTCACCAAACTAAAAATCGAAGGAGGAATCGAACCGGAGAGACAATTTTGGTAGAGAAATAGATACTCAAGCTGAGAGAGATTCCCAAACGCCGCCGGAATCCTCCCCGTTAGCTTGTTGTAAACAAGATCAAGATGATTTAAAGAACCCAATTGGCCGAGTTCTTCAGGAATCTCGCCGGAAAATTCATTGAAACCCAAATAAACCCATTTCAGCCGCTTCAATCCGGCCAAATCCCTCGGAATTTCTCCGGTGAGTTTATTAGACGCCAATGTCAAAAACTCCAACGAAGAGAGATTCGCAAGGGAATTCGGAATTTCCGTTATTAAAGCATTCCCTCCGAGATCAAGAAACTGAAGATCAAAGAACAATCCGATATCTGTCGGAATTGAACCGGAAATCATGTTGTTGGATAAGTCCAACATTTGAAGACCATGAACGCCGCCAAAAGGGAGTTTGCCGGTGATGTTATTGTTGCTCAAATTCAAATGGAGAAGGGAAGAAGAGGCGACAGTAAAGATATTCCGAGGGAGTTCTCCGACGAATTGGTTGTCAGAGAGGTCCAGAGACTGGATGTGGGGTAGGCGGAAAACAGAGTCGGGAATTACGCCGGTGAGATTCTTACCGGCGAGGTCGACAGAAACGACGGTAGCATTGTCTCCGGTGCATGTGATGCCGTTCCAGTGGCAGACGGAAACGGAGAGATCCCAATTGGAGAGAAGGCGAGATGGGTCTGTGTAAATGGAAGCTTTGAAGGAGAAAAGAAGGTGGGTTTCATGGCGGTGGAGTTGCAGAGCAGTTGAATGCCGATTCAACAGAAACAAGACGAAGAAGAAGAAGAAGAATCTTATGGGTCTTCTCTTCCCCATGAATTAATTAGCAGCAGCAGCAGCAGCTAGGGTTTGGATTCGATCGATTTGGTTTCACTTTCAACCTTTAGTTCATCTGTTCATGTCCTGAAATAACCCATATATAATATAACACCCAATTTTTTTTTTTTTCTTTTCCTTTTCAAAAAATGAAACTATTATTACAGTCAAACTACATGAAAACTTTATACTAAAAAAAGCAATCAATATTTTTTTAATAAAACTTTGTATTAAAAAAATAGACGTCATCATTTGATGTGAGAATAGGACGGACTTGAACTATCTAACCCAAACTACAAAATGTTATTTTTTTTTTCCGATCTGGGTCGGATTAAATTTTTGAAAAATTAAAAATTTCGGTCTATTTGTAGGTTACATTATGAAGACTAAGAATATTTAATGTTTGTGATATGTTGTCACTAATAGATATTTGATTTTGAAGTTTTATGTGATTTTAGTTATTAATTTAATATGTATTGTAGATAAATATGTTTTTTAAAATAGTAATAATATATATATAAATAACCCGACAATTCAACTATGATGCCTCAGCTACATGTATTACTGTACTTCCGCTTTACACTTGTTTGTGATGTTAAATGGCTTATATGGCCCTGACCTTCTCTTGAATTCTCACAACTTTTGGGATGGGCTTGCTACTTAGATGCTTTTAGGAACTCAATTTGAAAGAGGGGCTGAGTTGAGTTGTGAACTTTATTCGAGTTGCTCGGGTCATTAACCCAATCGATCCAAAATTTTGAATTGGTTTAAAAGATTTTGTGAACGGGAAAAGTAAGGTTAACTAATGTTCGGCTGAATGCCGTGATTGAAGCGATGAAGGTAGAAGCATGGGAATGGTAGGGTTAAGAAAATGGAGATAAGGGCAAGTCAAAGCTTTGTTGAAGGAGATAAAGGGTGGAATTACGAAAAGGGGCATGAGTTTCCTTTTGAGAAATGGAATTTGAAGTTTGAACACGAATGGGTAAAAAGGTAAAAAGGGGTCTGATTTTGTGGGCCTAATTTCGGATTTCTCTTCATTGATTAACGAGGAGGTTCAAAATAAATTCTCCTAATCGCACGCATTTGCCACTCATGTTCCACTTATTTACAACTTTAGGACTCCTCCATGCATTACAATTAATCACGGGTTTATTGTTTGTTAATCACAGATTAACATTAAAAATATCAAAAATTAAAATCCTTAATTTTAAAAAATAAATAAATAAAAAAGGGGGAATTTTGGGAGTTTAAAGGGAAAAGAAAAAAGTGGTTTGTCTTTACATAGAAGCAATTAGCATATGATGGAATATACAGTGTATGGTCCTTTTCATTCCCACCATGCTTTTATTTTATTATTATTATTTTTTTATTTTTTTATTATTATAAACTGTATTATTATTATACTATATGCTTTTTTCTCTTATTTTATAATCTTAAACTTTACTCCTTTAATTTATGCCTATCTTCTTTCCTTGGAATAATGCACATTTTTTAAATTTATATATTATTTTACTTTTATCTTATAAACTATACATTATTAATACTTTTAATTGATACTGACGACAAATGACAGTAACTTTGAATATAAGATAACTAAGAAAGACTTACAAGAATTGAACGTCATTACCCATATCAATAAGGTTATATAAAATTTAAAAAATTTAAATATCTATTAAACATAAAATTAAAAGTTTTTAAATGTATTAGATGAAAGGATAATTAGGCCGACCCCAATCCCTTGATGAAGGGTCTCTTGTGTGTATATATATATGAATGTCGGTGGCTTTGGACCCTAACAAGATTTGTCACGAACCCTAATGGATTAATTTGGTTATAATACAATGTCACATGGAGCACATTAAATTCTCCTACTAAGTATGCATTATGTTATGTTCAAAACTTACGTTAGAGTAGCTATGGGCCACTTCTCCCTCAATTAGGCCCATTACTTTTATGGGCTTTTTTATTAAGTCCATCAGAAAAGCCCATTAATTCTAAGCCCATTAGTGCCTATGGACCACTCTCCCTCAAGTAGGCCCATTATTTATTAAGTCCATCAGAAAAGCCCATTAACTTTCCACAACTCTCCCCAGTAAGTTTAATTTTTAAAAACTAATAATAATAATAATATTAAGAGTGTTTGAGAATGTATGAAAACCTAAAAAATTTGATCATGAGTTGGGTTATAAACTTATTTGAGCTCAATTTTATTCAAATAAATGAAAGTTTTATGGATCGTTTAGCTCATAAATTTCTGAAATTTGAGCTACTTTACGACATTTTACTTAAGATTGAATAAAAAAAACCTCAAACAATCAGAACGATTAAATTGGTTCAAGTTGGGTTGGATCTTAAACAAATGTTACAATCTGACCGAACTAACCCACGAACACTCCTAAATATAGTTTCTACACAACAAAACCAATTTTAGCAACCATTATAAAGCTAAACTTTGAACTCAAGCAAACAATCTTGAGAGATTCAATCGAAAGTCAAGACCAATTATGGGATCACAACTAATGCTTCGAGAGTGCCTAATCGAAGAGCCGAAATTGCTCGAATTTCACTTCTCGAAACTTTTTCTAGCAATCTTTCTCATAGAACTGGTTAAGGAGAGTTTCGGGTCGAACCTTGTGGTAGTGTTGAAGGTGTCACAAAATTCCCTTTGAAAGTCCACAGCTTTGGCTATGGTTGTCTCAAGGAATCTCAAGACTCGCTCTCTGTTACAGACCTGTTTAAAATGGCTAAAGACTTGCAAGCAATGGGCAGAGAGAGATATTAAAACCCACTAAAAGTTCGAACTCGTCTTGCCCAATTTGCCATAGATAGGCATAGAATATGCAACAATTACATGTGCGTCTCCCATGCTTGTTCCCACGGCTTTTGGGAGAAACTACAGATGCCATGGATACACAAACAATAAGGTGAAAACAATCAAACCACTTCTATTATGAAATTTTACCCACAACATGCCCTCACCTTTATGAAAGAACATACAAAATTAGCATTACCCATTGTAGTTTCTGTGGCAAACCATTCATATCTCCAGCTTAGAATCGATGTGCCGGTCTGTGACATAATCTTCTCAAACGAACTTTTTCCTGGGTGTTTAACAAGTACGTGAGATTGTTATGAACTACTTCAAAAGCTGTAACGAGCGAGCTCGAGAAAGTGATACTTACCTCGGTGCTATCGTGTTCGTAACGAACCAAGAAAAGACACCTGCAGCCCCTAATGTCATGCATTCTCCTCTGGACTTCCACAATATGTGCATCATAGTAGATTGCCTGATCTCTCCTCTCCTGAAAATTTTAATATCTAAGATGGAAATGGACTACAGAGAAATGAACAATCTACGGGTTGTCCAAAGGGTTTTGCATTAATTAGTCACCTGGAAGCAGAGTACAATGTCCCCAACCTTCAACTTTTGACACTCTGAATGTTCTATAGGGACAGAGCGTACCCGTACTGCCTGTTTTATGTTGACCCATTCGTCTTCCTCGGCTCCGAATCCGACAAATCTGACTCGCGCTTCCTTTAATGAATTGGCAAAACCAATCAGACAACCAAATGAAAACTCTAATGAAATTATATTCTGCTACGAGCATCACATGCATATACGTGCATGTATAAGTTAATGAGCACTCATACATCTAAAGCCCAGAGCAGACACCTTTATGAACCATGAGCTCACTTGGTTCAACAAATCTTATACTCCGTGAAAAATGGAAGGTGTCATAAATCAGAATACAAGAAGAAAAAAGATGTCATGGTTCAAAGACTCACAGCTTCGCCTGAACTAAGAAATCTATGCGTAAGGAACATAGCAACATCATACCTGCATAATATATATAAGGGGAATGCCATCAGAACCGCAGCAAAAATTTGAAATGGTAACAAGCAGAAACCACAAATACAGCTTCACCTAGAACCAACATAGAGTTATCATTCTTTTCTGTTTTATAGTTCCCCTTAATAACCTGAACATCACAGTTTCATAGTAAAATCCTCTTCATGAAGTAGGTAGCAACCATATTCAACCTTTAGTTCATTACAATTTACAGTCAGATGCCGAAAGGAAATTTCTAATTAGATTCAATATCTGCATTTACTAATCATACACAAATGACCATTCTTACGAATTGAAATAACATCATAGTAAATCACTGCTGCGTAATCTGATAAACCTCGATTTATTTATCGACTATTAATGGCACAAAGGAGATTTGAGAGATTCCCTCTCTTCAAGAACACACAAAATATGAAGTACCAAAACATACTCTCCTTCTCCCAGAGACCAACCCTTAAAAGGCTATCCCAATACAAAAAAAGCTTAGCCCACCTCTAACTCACCAAAACACCTGCGCCCCACAAAATCACAAACACACGTCCAAAAGATTATACAAACGCCCATTTCTCACATACAATATCACTCAGCTCCCCCACTATCTCTTTCCTAGTTCAATGTGTATAAACCTTGGTAATTTGGGGTCTATCATAATCACGTTGGCAGTAAGATTAAATGGTTACATAAACAAGACATTCAATGCGTACCATAACTTCCCAATTCTTGCTTCAAAGAGAATTTACATTTCATTTTCCCTATTTAGAGCTCGTTTATGATAAGAAACAGAAATACTAAAGAAAAAAAATTCTGCAGAGGACCAGGCATCATAACGAGAGAGTCAATTACATACAATATATTGAGCCAATCCCACACTTTCAATCAATCCTCTATATTTCCCTAGAAGCTCCTATTCCTTTATTCCCAAAGCTCCAACTCATGGCCAAAAGGGAGCTAGACAAAAGAAAGCTTAAGAAAATACTTGAGCCAAGGAGGAGATTGTCTGCTTTAAAGGGTTGGGCACATTGAAGCTCAAAGATATGTTTAACTTATCCCATCTAAAAAACTCTGTTATATCTGCTGATATCCCTAGCTTTACCTTTGGAGTCGTATGCAATACATACAAGAACATCAGAGAAAATACAAAGACGAACACCCAAAAGATTCACCTATCTAAACAAAACCAAAGGAAGTGATTTCTTCACGTACCATGCACCATCTTTTGATGACCTTGCTTCAAATTCCAATTCTGATAAATCTGGGCTCTTTTCACCTGCTTTTTAAATCAAGACCATTAGCATGAGGAAAAGGAGAAAAAAAAAAAGGCTCACATCTGCACAAATTTATACAAAATGTTAAAAGAGATTTCAACGCAATGTGCTATTTTTGTTAATTGGGAATGTGGCATCTAGCAGAGCTGACGTACACTGACTAATTTTATGAGACAGCTATTTGATCCTACCGTATTTAGTTGTCAAGAAACACATAGAATTTTAATATCTTAGGTAGGAGGTCCCATTGGGCTTGGACGCATTCTCCTAAAGTACCTTTATGTTTTCTTCACTTGCCCGAATGATCACCACACTAGGGCAGCCTATGGTGATTAATTTCATATTCCAACGACAAACGGTTCAACTACTCACTAGAAAATCTAGAGAAGGAAAAGAAGAAAAAGGAAAAAGAAGAACGTGCAATTAACTATTAGGCCCAATATAACTACAGTAATAAACAATCAATCAAGAAATCTTATCTAAAAAATGACAGTAGAAGAGAGGACAAAAGATCTCAAGTAAAAGAACAAGCTTCATTGCTCTAATGCACTAATGCACGTAATGAAAGTGAAGTTATATGCTGGTAAAAACTTAACACTGTTACTGTGAATTACTAAAAGTGAGCTCAAGAGGGTGCAAGATGTATCTTACAGGTATATGCCTAACCAACTTGAGGGGCTAGCTACTATCTGCATCCAAACCTTGCCAAAATACAAATTACCTCCCCCTCTACCTCAAATCCTCCCTGACAATTTATATATACCCAACCACTCTCATACGATACTGACTAACATGGGGATACATTTTCCATTTGGCCCTTTCTAGACCAAATATTTTTCATAGGAGGCTTACAGAATCTCGAGGAATTCATATTTTAGATCTCTCCAAAGCTTCATTCAAATTGTTCCAAATGAAACTATTGCTAATGTATGTGCATACATGTATGACGGTTGCAGCTAGAGTTGAAACTAGAAAGTAATTGTCATTTTAACATTAAACTATCCTACACCTGAGTAACTTTGCCTTCAAAAACAATGGAGACAAATACTTGGCTCAAATTACCTTCGGGGCGTTGAGAACTTTCCTGAGTCTTATTTGAAGGGCAAGCTTTGGGAATTTCAGACATCCTCTTTTCATTTTTCGGGAAGTCTTGCAGCCTACTTTGGAGCCAATTGTATACCTGTAACATTGTATGAAGACAAATTTTCACCAGAACCATTTTTTCTTTTCAAATGTGAAAAATACAAAAGATGGCCAGATGAAGAACGATAAATAAAGAAATGGAGAAGAGGGAAAAGCAAAAAGAAAAAGAAAAAAGAACTCTCCGGAGACCTATATAAGACTATACTGTTGTAATTTGAGGAGACTTGCTGTTGTGCAAGACTCCATACCTAACCCCGTTGAAAAATCAAGCTTCAAAAAACTTTTTATTCTTCTCCAGCCAAATACCCACGGTGACCAAAGTACCCTGCCAAAGAATGATTCTTCCACAAGGAAGTTACTAAGCATTTCCTCAAGAGAGCTCTCTAAACAAAAATTGAAGGCAGAACTCACAACAAAGACCTGCAGGAATTTACACCAACGATTTCCACAACGATTTCCAAATGCCCACAAGAAAATGTTTATCAATTCCTATTCGCAAGATATACAACAGTAGAAGTAGAATAATATTACGAAAACAAGAGAATAAGCAAAAAGTAAACAATGTGACAACCTCCATCCACTTTATTACAGGCTTCCCAGCACGACCAGAAGACCGACTGCATCCACATGAAATGCCAAAATATGAGAACTTTATATTATACATACATCATATACATATTTAAAGGTTAATTAAAAGTCCTATAACAAATGAGAAAACTGAAACTCACTTGAAACCTTGGGTAACTTTTTGACAAAATTCTCGATTAAGCAACTGTAATCTTGATTCCTCTAGCAATTTCTCCATTTTCTCTATCTGTTTGCAAGGGTTAACCCCGAGGGGGATGGGAAAACTAAAAATGAATGTTCGTGATACATTATAAAAGGTATGTACAACAAACTCTCGACCCAAAAAGAATTTCTAAATTGATGCAAACTAATCTTTCATTGTGGATTCAGTGTAGCATGAAATGAAAGAAAATAAATAAATATGCCTTCAGAGTGAATATCCTGAAAATAAAATTTCTAAAAGAGCTTTCTTTATTAGGGAAAAAAACTCCCCGTCCCTAAAAAGTGTAGTTACAAGAAGAGATAGGGCCTAGAAGCATGGTCCTTAACCAGCGGAAAAATTAAGATTACATAGGATATAGAATAACAACAAATGTTGTACGTAATTCGTTTGCTTCTCAGGAGGGTTCTTTTTTTTCCTTAAATACAAAGAAAATATTTCATTAAGATAGCTAAAAGCACATAAGCATGAGACCGCACAGAAAACATTGGTCCGGGCGCACCAAAAGGAAAAGAGTGAGGATATTTACAAGCGAGCTTCCCAGCCGGTGGAAATCAAAACACGCACACATTAGTCCTTAAAAACAAAAGACACTCGAGAATTTAACTTTTCTTGCCTCCTTAAATTTATATTTGCATAACTATTTTTCATCGCGATAAAAATATTATGAAAACTCAATTGCCCTTATCGTTTCCATACATTTCTCGATACAATATTTTGCAAGTAGATGATAAAATTTTGCCTGAAATAAGCTTTAAGGACGGTCTCTCTCTAGGATAGATGATCTTTTTTATATTTGTGGTTGTCCGAACCAACTTACGCATACTTCAACTAATTTCACGAAACGACCATCTGACTCTACTACATTTGGTTGTGTGGTTGTCTGAACCAACTTGCGCACACTTCAAATAATTTCATGAAACGACCATCTAACCCTACTACATTTGGTTGTGTGATTGTCCGAAACAACTTGCGCACATTTCAACTAATTTCACGAAATGACCATCTGACTCTACTACATTTGGTTGTCAATGCAACTTGTGGTATAATAATTAAATCCTAAGTAGGTGGTCAACATGGCTTGAATTCATTCCCTATAATCTTTGAGGTACAAGAAAATAGTTGATTCCTAACCTATAATTCTCTCTCGTCTCAACCTTTCAAAGGTAAATAAATCCAAATAAATGATTAACTGTGCCCCAACGTAAGCTTTTGGTACAAGGGCATTTAATGCTTGAAATGTTAGATGTGGAACACCGATGATTCCACATAAACCTTCGCACGAGGATGAACATGGAGTCGAAAAATGAAATTGAGCCGATTCACTTATCATCATCTATTGACGTAAGACTACAAATTATGCAATAGTTCACACGCCAAAAGAAGTTCTTTGTGGCCTCCATTGAACCCAAAAGCATAAAAAAAAATATTTCAGGCGTGATCATCGAAAAGGATAAACAAAGTGCCCTGAGCAAAAATGGCCGGTGAGAGGCCGTACTTCGAAATTATACTTTGACATTGTAAATCCATCAACACCGATATAATCAAATACATGCTCAGATTCCAGAGAAATGAATGAGAATCCTACCTCGCCCTTCGTAAACCCAGAAAACATCTGTCTGTCTCTCCGGCGGAGACGCTCCATTCTTACTGTTGCTGCTACTCGATTTTTGGAGCGAGTATTTCCAGTTCCACGCCTCGTCGAGCAGAAATACCCAAACCGGCTCGACAGGTCCCCTTCGTTAGGGGTTTATGAAGAATCCCTCCTTTTTAGGAAAAAATAAATTTAAAAATATATTAAATTATAGATTTATTTGTAAAAAAATAACTTAAAATTACAAGTTTAACCTTCATTAAATAACAAATATAGATTTATATATAATAAATCAATTAATTCTTAAAATTTTAAATTTATAATAAATTTATTAAACACAAGATTAAAAATTTAAAAATATAATAGACATTTTCAAAATTTAAGAATCCAATATGTAATGGCTCTCCCACACTAGTTGGAGAGGGGAATAAAGCATTTTCTTACAAGGGTGTGAAAACTTCTCCTAACATATGTGTTTTAAAAGGAAAAGTTCGAAAGTGAAAGGTCAAAGAGGACAATATTTGCTAACGACGACTTGAGCTGTTATAAATGGCATCAGAGCTAAGTTCCTATGTCAACAAAGAAGTTGAGACCTCAAATGGGTGAATTGTGAGATCCTACTCTTGTTGAAGAGAGAAACGAAACATTCCTCTTTGTGTGGAAACCTCTCTAGACGCATTTTAAAACCTTGAGGGAAAGCCCGAAAGTGAAAGCAAAAAAATGACAATATCTACTAACGATATACTTGTCACGTTTTAAAACCCTGAGGATAAGCTCGAAAGAGAAAGTGCAAATAAGATAATATCTCCTAACAGTAGACTTATTACAAACTATATATATATATATATATTTTTTTTTGAAATTACACGGGTTTTTAAATAAATACAATATTTTACTTTATAAATAAAATAAAAAGTGGTATAAAATTAAAATTAATTTTATAAAAGGTTAGTTAATAATACTTTAGCATGAAATTAATATTAGAATTCCAATATGAATTTCCATCCGCGGGTAAATCAGTAAAATCACAAGCGCGTGAAACTCACGCGAACACGAGTATAAATTTACCAGTACCGGACCTCATCCGCGAACTCTGCAGGTTTGAAGAGCGGAAGAGTCAAAGACCACAGATAACATGATACGAACAGAAACGAGGATGGGTCGCTCCCTTCTCTCGCACTTTCTCGTCCTCTCACAGTCGTCTCCTCGCTTTACTCCTTCTCTGTACGTACTTCTTCCTTTCTTCGCTCTCTCCCTGGCACACATATGCACGCAGTTTCAAATGCAGGGAAATTTGAGACAGTTTTGGCACTTCTAAGTTGAATTCAGCTTTCCAGCAGATCATTTTCTGCGTTTGGAAGCAATCACTCCAAGGCTCATTCGCTCTTTCGGCTTCATCGTTCTTCAATTGGAAACAGTTCCCGATGCTGTTGCAGTATCTCCGTCACCGAACCTGCTGCTTCAGAGCGCCCTCCCAGTTCCGTCAAGTAAATTTTATTTTTACTGCATTTATTATACTCGACCTCGGATTTCTTACGTTTTTATGATATGAAGTATTGGTAGTGGATCGAAAATTGAGGCTACCGTGTTTTTTAGACTTCATTGTGTTCGTCAAGTTGTATAGATTTTGAAGTCGTTAATTCTACATTTGCCTGCGGAACTTTGCAAAAGCAATAAGATAAACACTAGATAACGGCTGGTTTGGAAATGACCGTTAAACTGCTGTATGGTTGGATGATAACTTTTATAGCAGAATCGCTTGCCCTAAGAAAATTTCTGATTTCTGCACTTTTGAAGTTTGAGATTCATAACGCCTATGTATAATGTAGATGCCTCAGATTTGTGACATCGAAATGATAGTATGTCCAGTATAAGACTAAAATTGTCGACACCGATTTGCTTGGATGAATTAAACAGCATTGCTAATATTCTTCGTTTCACATTCTCATTAAAAAAAAAAAAAAAAAAAAAACCTGATTACTCNAAAAAACTCCTGATTACTCGTTGCTCCCTTATTTACCGTTCTCCTTTTTCTTTATGGATGCTTTTGAATGCTTTGAGTATAGAACAAATGTGCTATGCCCAGTCGTGCAATTAAACGAAGTTGAGTATTGTTTTGCCAGGCAGAGGATAGTATCGGGTGTTCAGCCAACAGGCTCTATTCATCTTGGTAATTATCTAGGTGCAATAAAGAATTGGATTTCGCTCCAGGTTTACATTACTTCCCATATGTACATGGCCTTATGAATCATTTTTCAACTATATCTCTTGCTTTGCTTGTATTGTCTGCCTTCCTTGTTTGGGATTGTCAAATACTTGGTAGATTTCTTTTATGTGTAGCCCCTTGAAAAACTTCATTTGAATGCAGCTTTTGAAGTAGTGAAGGTTAGTTAGGTTCGGTGCTTGTATGCTACTTCTTTAACTCATACCTAAGTAGCCATACATCTTTCCTTTTTATTTATTTATTTGAATGAAAACTCATCTGGCCAAAGACAGGGTTCATTCTTTTCGTGAACATGTTAAATCAATACCTTGGAAGGTGACTGTCCTGCTTCCTTGAACTACCAAAACATACTCAGAACCTTGAATCTAGGTTTAGGTTCTTAATGATTCATCCATTAAAGGGGGAAAAAATGAAAAACAAGAATTCGTGCCTATATGCGTAGACGAGGTATAAGCTTGTTAGCTCTAATAATCCTTTGAGAAATAACCTAAGAAATTTATTTCAAACTCACCATCATTCATGCTCCCCACATATTAGCAACGATAAAATTTGAATACCAACTGCGGTGCATGACTTGTTTTTCTTTTTCTTTACAATACCTGCTATCTTTTCATGAATTTTGTAACGACCTGATTTTCGATGCCTCGAATCACATATTGCCACGTACACTCAAAGGTAAAAAGGGCAGTAATTTATTTATTTATTTATTTATTTTATTTTTTTGTAAAGTGGGAGACATAAAAAATTTAAGATTCAAATATGCATTCAAAACCAACATAAAAGTACTTTAGAGGTACCCAAAAAAAAAAAAAAAAAAAAAAAAAAAAAAAAAAAAAAAAAAAAANGCATTTAAAATAATAATAAAATGACAAGAAGGAAGACGACTCAAAAAAACCTCAATAAGCAACCTACTTGTAGGCTCTTGTCATACTTAAACTTTATAACATATATTTAGGCTATATGCTCAACTATAATCCTTAGCCATTAACTTGACTCTAGTCTATTTTTGCCCAATAAGGCTTATGGATACAACTCTATACACTTCTACTCTAGGAGTGTATTCTTATTAGGCTCGAGAAACTAACCATTGATTGTACGGTCGTCTTGTCCAACTTACGTGTGTGCCATTTTGCTTTCCTTTTTTTTTGAATTTTTTTTTAAAATTTATTTTCTTAAAACTCCAGATGTTACAACTTTCCCCAAAAAACTTAAAATGTCTCCGTTCACACATACTGTTGTAAAATTACCCTGTTCATTTCATGCTATGTTTTGCAGGACACATATGATACTCTCTTCTTCATTGTGGATCTTCATGCGGTATGTTAAGACAATTGATATTTTCATGTTTGTGAACTATGCACATATTCTTATTCTCTGGCTTCCTCCGTTTAGCGCCACAGGGTAACTATGGCAGAATGTCTATCCTTTGTGTAGTTATCTTGTTGTAACTTAGGATATCATTTGTTTTCTGAGTGGCCATCAAATAAATTGTGTGATTTGCTCTATATGTACGAATTTACAAATTATCTGAACTGTTAGAACAAGAAGTTTTATTTCTTGAAGAAATTGATTAAAGTGTTAGGAAACCATTAAGGGGTGGAAAGGACCAAAGGTGCTGTTTTGATGTCTGTGAGCAAGCAATTGAAAGAGACATAATGCTAGTTTTCTTTTTTATTTTTTTTACTATATCCCACCTTGCCAAGTGGGAGATGCAAGGTGTTGTCCCATTTTTGTCATTGTTATTCTAATTTAAAATGTTCTAAACGAATTAAGCACTCTTTCCACAATCCACATATACTCTTTTCAAATGGGGCACATCATCTTGGTTAAAGGAGGCTTTAGTTTTATGTTCAACTAGAAAGGCAAAGGCGTCTTGATGGAGCCTAGTAGTAGTAAATTTGGAGGTTGTCTAAAAAATGAATGGTTGTAACTGCAATGTCTATCATTCAAATATAGTTTTAAGATGTGGTGTTCATTACCAAGATTAAACGTAATTGTAATCTTATAGAATATAGTATTTTCTATTAGGAATTTTTTATAACAATTTTTGGGTTTTTCCACTACTTAACATCGTTAATTTACTCTTCTCATTGTTTCCAAATGAATGGTTGTAACTGCAATGTCTATCATTCAAATATAGTTTTAAGATGTAGTGTTCATTGCCAAGATTAAGTGTAATTGTAATCTTATAGGATATATTATTTTCTATTAGGAATTTTTTTGTAACAATCTTTGGGTTTTTCCACTACTTAACAATTGTAGCTTACATGTTAATTTACTCTTCTCGTTGTTTCCAGATCACATTACCTTATGATACCCAACAACTAAGTAAAGCAACAAGAAATACAGCGGCTATTTACTTAGCATGTGGTATAGATACCTCCAAGGTTCGGTGTGTAGGCGTTTGTGTGTGTCTATGACTAGATATGTGAAACTTATATGTGTGTGCGTGTGCGTCTCTCACAAGGAATTTTTATGTCGTTCTTGTGTAAAGCATTTAGAATGTCTATAGCTGTGGAAGATGTATGAATGAAATTAAAGTGCATTATGTTGCAGGCTTCTGTCTTCGTTCAGTCTCATGTCCGTGCTCATGTAGAGCTGATGTGGCTTCTTAGTTCAGCTGCCCCAATTGGTTGGCTGAACAGGATGATTCAGTTTAAGGAGAAATCACGCAAGGCGGTGCGTTTATGGCTGTATGATATTTCTGTCTTCTTTTCTAAATTACTTGCTTACATTTCTTATGGAAAAAGGGATGTTTTCTTCAAGTATTTATTGTGCATAGCACGAAATACGTTGCGACCTTGTCAGTGGAAGGTTTGCAAGGACTAGGAAGTTCTTATTGACAGACTTCTATACCTCTCATTGAGATGTCATGAGTTGTATTTATTATCTGTACATTGTTGTTTAAAGTTTGTCTGTTACAAAGCCCAAAAGCTGAAAGTAACGTTTCTCTGAAAAGAATGAGAAATTAAAAGCTAGCAATTAATACCCTTTTTGGAATATGGGAAGGAAATTTTTATGTCTTCAACATTATCAACTATTTTGCCCTAAACTTATGTTAGTCATCATGTTTTATTCATGTTTGTACTGGGAAGTGGTTTCTCAAACCTCAATGTACCTTTTCATATCATCAAACATCCTTCCTTGGTTTAATAATTCAGATTGGCATCTGATACTGCTGACCTGGTTTGGACTTTGTAGGGGGATGAAAATGTTGGCGTTGCACTTCTCACCTATCCAGTTCTAATGGCTTCTGATATTCTTCTATATCAGGTGGTCTCTCCAACAGGCAGCCTTTGTGTATTAATTTGTAAAATTTCTATTCAAGGTGAAATTTGTTTTGCATTTTCATTAACAATAGCCACTCAGAAATCTTACTAGGCCGTTCCTTGGTTGCAAATTATTTCTGATGAAACCTCATGTTTTAAATGCTTAATTCTACATCATATGTTTATCTAGCATCCTGTTGTATTTCCATTGTAATATATATTCTTATCTTTTGCCTATTTCATGGATGATGCATAACTCATTTAGAATCGGGTAAAATTTTAGATGTTCTTAAGCCTGTTACTCTAACTGCAAGGAGTATATACGTGTAATTTCCCTTGGTGAGGGTTTACTTTCCCCGTTTCTTTTGTAACTTTATCTTATCAATGCAATGTTTCTTATCCTAATAAAATGTAGCATAAGGAGTTAATGTTATTTGTAAAAAACATCTCCGCAGTCAGACCTTGTCCCTGTTGGCGAGGATCAAAAGCAGCATCTTGAGTTGACTCGTGAGCTGGCTGAGCGTGTTAATTATCTATATGGTGGAAGGAAGTGGAAGAAATTAGGAGGGTAAGAATCAACTAAGTTTCATATTGGACTATTTCTGTCTACATCCCACACAAAATTTGTGGGGGGGGGACCAAATGGAAAAAAGGTTATTTGACTACTTGTACTCGTCTAATTTATGCAGGAGAGGCGGGAACATTTTCAAGGTGGATTTCTGCCCTTACTCTAACTGATATCAGATATCTTGTGCTATCGGAAATGGTCCTCAATTTTGATCCTAATTGTAGGTTCCTGAGCCACTTATACCTCCAGCTGGTGCGCGGGTTATGTCCCTCACTGATGGTCTTTCTAAGGTACATTTGGAAATAAGTTTGTATTGAGGTATTTATCAATTTTATGTGAATGAGTAAGATGGTACAGCCCCCTTTTAACTTTTTAAAGTCCCATATGGTTTATTTTGCAGATGTCCAAATCTTCTCCTTCTGACCAATCGAGAATCAATCTTCTCGACTCCAAAGATGTAACTGGGCTTTCAATCTGCTCCTTCTTTATGTCTTTTCTAATTTTTGTTCATAGTTTGGAGTCTACTATAGTTGTACTTATGATAATAACTGATTTAGTTAGTTGGAAATATATGAATTTTAAATACAACGAGAGCCATTGGGATATATGAACAAATTTACAAAAAGAAAAAAAATTACACAAACATTGACTGGATATGTTCTCTTGACGCCAAATTACTGCTGCTCTTTAGTTTGATGCGATATTAATATACTAATCCTTATAGTTGAAACTACCATGTTAAATTTTTTATGTATAATATTTCTTTGGTTATCCATTTGTTCTTTACTTTCTTTGATTAATATCATGTCAATTCATTCTCTGCAATGCAGGTAATCGTGAGCAAGATAAAACGTTGCAAAACGGACTCATTTTCAGGGTTAGTCTAAAAGCGTTAAATATTATTTTATGTTCTTATAAAATGCTCTGCTATGCTTCCTACCATTTATTAAAAATTGTTTCTATGAGATGTTTTTATAATGAAGTTGTCAAGTGTCAACAATATTCTTATCTCGTCTCTTGTGGACTACACAGGTTGGAATTTGACAATCCCGAAAGACCAGAATGCAACAATCTTCTTACGGTTTACCAACTTGTTTCCGGAAAAACAAAAGAGGTGTTCTACCTAGACAAGTTGTTGAAATTAACATTCTAAAATTTGGTCTTGATAATATTTTCCATTGCAGGAAGTTAAGCAGGAGTGTGAAAATATGAATTGGGGAACATTTAAAATCCTTTTAGCCGATGCTTTGGTCGAGCATCTCCATCCTATCCAGGTTTGCTTCTAATTTTGATACTCGTTTAGGAGATAAGATTCATCTTGTGACGTGTAAGTGTTGGAAAGAAATCCTTTTATTCAGACCTTGAAGTAAATAAAGGAAGCAATTGGTAAAATTTGTTGAAAGGAACACAGAGATAGGCTCTATGAAGTATGAACTCAGTCTGGAAGTAGTATGGTAAAGAGATGCCTGGGAGGACTTGATTGTCACTTCAAATTTCAAGTTCCTTTTGGATAAGAAACAAGAAAACTTGTACTGAAAGGCTAAGAGCCAAGGGAGAAGGTGGCCCATTGCCGAAGATGAATGAAATGAAAGGCTCCCAATCTATAGAAGTTGCAAAAAGATTTGTATAAAGCACTCTAATTTGAGGATGTAAACTTTACCAAATTTCCCAAGTTAAAAAGAATCTGACCTATCTGAAAACTTCTTTAAATTACTCTTGCTTTGTTACTAAAACAACAACTTGGAAGTAACTATGTAAGTCAGTCTTCAATATTCTTAGGAGGGCACCAAACTAAGCCAAAATGTAGACAAATAAAATTTCAACCCTTCATCAAAGCAAATTGGATACTTCTATGAGGGCACCAAACTTCCTGCTGCTTTGAGTTCCTCTCGGTCTAAGCTTTTCTTTTATTTATATTGCCCTTGTCTATTCATTCCTTTGTTCTTAATGTTGTTTTTCCATTAAAAGTTTTTATAAATAAGATTTATCATTGTAAAGTTCTTGAAGTGCATGCGTAGACTTAGTTTTGCAGAAATGGTTTTATGTTGTTAGAACTTATTCCTACGTCACAAAGCTGATTGCTACGTCTTGTTCAAAGCTTCTTTTCCTTCCACTTATGCTGAACTTTTGCGTTACAAGTCCTTGGATGCTATTATCTGTGGTTCTTACGTTAGCTTCAATTTGGATTTCTGCGATGCAGGTCCGCTACAATGAAATTGTATCTGATTCTGCTTATTTGGATGAAGTCCTGGCCGAAGGTGCTAGTAAAGCTTCAAGTATTGCAGATGTAACTCTCAATAATGTCTATCAAGCTATGGGATTCTTTCGGAGATGAACAGAATCGAGTGGTCACAAAAGATTTTCAGGGACAAACATCAATGCAACCACAACCTTCAAAAAAATGGTAGCTTCCCGTTGTCTATAAGTTTTTGTAGATGACAAGCTAACTTATTGTTTGTGACAGAAAGAAACTTGTGATGCAGTTTTTATTTAGCACTATTGCTATTTTTTCTGCGATGAACTTCTTGGGCATCATATACCATGATTAACTTATAAGTTGGGTACCCAACGAAAATTGCATATTCTTTCATAAGCAATTGTGGAACCATGACAAACTGTTCCTAGTATGAAAAACGTAAGCTTTTGGATTCTATAATGACTTGTTATTTCGATTTTCTATGCAGTTGAAAGATTTGCTTGCCACTGTTTTAAATAGGTATCATGAAAGATTGAGAGAGGGTTTGAAACTTGACATCATCAATTGAGGTAATGCCTAGGATTGAATTTTTCATTCTAAATGTTATGGAATTTGCCAACCTTAACAAGTTGGTATGGATATGCATGAATCTTTAGACAATAATATATATATTATTCATTACTGCCGTCAAGAACATTTTATAACTCTTAGACTCCCGAATTTAGAGTATCCTACTTTTACGCAATTCACAGTGTTCAACAAGCAATCGATATTTCACGATCAAGGGTGTAGTGCTATTTGTAGTAGCAGACCTTATATATCATATTAACAATTGAATGATGGACAAAAGATCTCTATTTGACAGGGTTTCTTCCTATACCTATGAATTTCATTTGAAATCTTTTGGCTCTTCCAATATCAATAGGTTGATTGTGTCGCTCTTGTATCTTCTGAAAGGAAAAAAGATCTCTAAGAGCTATTTTCTGGATCCGAAAGAGAGTACTCGAGTTCTCCCAATAACTAAAAAGTGTATCATGCCCGAATCTAATTGGAGTTTGCAATGGTGGAGGAACTGGATCGGAAAAAAGAGGGATTCTAGTTGTAAGATATTTAATGAAATCATTGTTAGAATTGAGATCTCATTCAAAGAGAAAGATATCAAATCTCTGGAGTTTCTTTTTGTATATATATATAATATATATTATCGAGTGAGATGCTTGTAACTTTCTTAAAGGTTAGCCAGCCATGCGGAAGTTGAACCTCAATGGATTGACTTTGATGGTAAGTTAGCAGGGAATTATCATTCTCTCCATCAAGGAAGGAAATGGGATGAAGACTTGCTTTAGCAGCGCCAGCACTCTTACCAGAATCTTTCTTTTCCTTATTTTCCTATCACAAAATCATTAGGGACGAAGAAAAGTGCTAAGAAGCAGAAAAGGGTCTCATAAAGGGGGCCCTTATAAAGTGAAAGTGGGAAATTATCGAGGCTACAATTGTTGTACTGATTAAGTGGAATGTAGGGGTCCGCCATTGGAATAGGTGCAAGAACTTTGTCATGCCAATGATGGTGATACTCACTTCTCTGATGACTTTGGGAGATGCTATTCAGTTTGGAACTTTGATTTGCTCGAATTCAATGCCCATAATTTTGATTTGCTACTTCAATGCCGGTAACTTTGATTGAACATTAAATTAGTATCGTTATTGAATTCTCGATTCATCCTTTCAAATTTTAGATCTCCCGTTTTTACATTTCTTAAAGTTAAAAAAGAAACTTTTAGTTTTAAACTTTCATATACACCATCCATATATATAGTTTAATACAAATTAGGCACCAAAAGTAGAATTCCTCCTATAGTCTACAAGGATTATATTCTTGTAGGAGTAGCATCTAACTTTAAAATCACATTTTTTTCTTTTATGTTATATGTCAAAACCAAATCATGCTTTGTAGGGATTAATTATATATCACTCAACTTTAATTTTTGTTGAAGGAAATTTTATTCTCCTGAATTTAAATTATTTAAATATGACTGAAACTTTGCTTTTTATTTGAAAAATATATTTGTTTTGAACCTATTATTAGAGCACAAAATTACTAGTTTCTATCCAATGTTGTAATAAACTTATTATCCAATGGTAGAAGGATACTATTTTAATTAAAAGAAGAATATATATATATATAATTTTACGAGATAGTTAAAATAAAAGGACAAGTTCAACCAATTATGCTAAAAAAAATTTGAAAAGGTTCGACATATTTTATATTAAAAGATGGAATATAATAATGAAGAAAGTGAGAAATGTAGTACATGGAATAGAATTCTAAAAACAATTATGGTACTCGAACTCAACGGTGCATTATTGTTTAAAAAATACTCGTATTTTTACGTCATGAATTTAAGTTTTTTTTTTTATTAAAAAAAAAAAGCTAAATTGTAACTTAAGAAAAAAATAATATTTTTTTTTCTCCCTTAAACAACATATATATATATATATATATATATATATATATATATATATATATATATATNTATATGGAAATATAGGGTAATATTATTCCAAGTAAGAAAAATGGGGTGATATTTATTTAGCCCACCTCTTGATTTTATAAGCAATAAAATGATATATTTATAACATAAGTATACTAGAAAAATTATGCATTTTACTTATTATAAATAAATAAAATTAATAATTTGCCACGTTTTGGTGAAGGTGTCATGTGTGATGATGTTATGTGACGTTGATGAGAGCAAATTCAAGCAGTTCTCTGCACTTGAACGAATCCGCCATGTGAAAGCTCAACAGTTCCATCCCTTAGTGCGGATTCACCCGCTCCTCCACCACACTAAGGGACGGAGCCATGATTTCGACATCACAAACCATTCTAAATATTTGTAGTATCTTTTTCTTTCCCCTTTAGTTTTGATCTCTTTACGCATAAAGATAGTGGGGTTCCATGGCTTAACCATTTTCTTAGTGCTTTTCTTTTGCTGGGAATTGATGCTGCAAACAACACTTATCTAATCTACTCATCCCCTATCCTTATCTGTCGATTTGTAATTGAATCCACTGCCTTCTTTGCATGACCTTTTACTGATGCACACTAACTGTTTGTGATTTGTCCTCATCCAAAATTATGGGTGAAAAGATACATTATGGAGAATCAACAGTTATACCCTTGACTTACCTATGTCGAGTACCGATTAAATAAGTTGCTAGCGTTGAAGGTATAGTCAAAAGTGACTCAAGTGTCGAACAAATGGTGTACTTTGTTTAATGGCTCCAGAGAAAGGAGTCGAGTTTCGATTAAAGAGAGGCGATTCAAGGGCTACATAGGTCTTAGGGGAGGCTTTATAGTGTACTTTGTTCAAAGATTATGGAGGATTGTTGGGGGAGTCTCGTACTCGCTTATTTAGGAAATGATCATGGGTTTATAAGTAAGGAATATATCCCCATTGGTATGCGGTCTTTTGGGCGAGATCCTACATCGGTTGGGGAAGAGAACGAAACACCATTTAGAAGGGTATGAAAACCTCTCTCTATCAAACACGTTTTAAAAATCCAAAGAAGACAATATCTACTAGCGGTGAGCCGTTGTAGCTTATGTTCAAAGTGGACAATATCATACCATTGGGGAGATATTGGATTCGTGAGCTATATATAGAAACTGATTTTTGTTTCAAGTTGAATTTGTAAGTTTTCCTTAAAAGAAAAGAATGGGCAGGTGTCCTGAGCTTCTTGATCTGATCTCTATGAACAGGGAATGGAAGTTGACTAGAAATGGTGCTGAAAGCTCTGTGAGTGAGAACAATAAAACAGAACTGAGACTTGGATTGCCAGGAGGAGAAGGAGAAGAAAGCAACAGCAGCAGCAGCAGCTTGAATATTAACCATGAAAGTGGTGAATTTCTTGTCCCTTCTGCTAAGCTTTTTCCTTGTTGTTTGAACATTAGAAGCAACAAAAGATCGGTTTATGAAAAAGGTGAAGGAATTGCAGGAAATCATGAATTCCAACCCCACAAGCTGATTGCTTCCTTACCATCTTCAGCTTTTCAAAGGGAAGCACACAAGCTGGAGTTGGTGCCATATTTGCAGCATTTTTTGATGACCCAGAAACTGGAGTTGGTGTCAGAGGAGCCATCAAAGGCATGCAGTTTGAGAACAGCTGAGTTTCCTTACTTGAATGGGCAATCATGTCCGAAAACTGGTTCTGTTCCTGCTGATTCATCTCAAGAACCTAAACACCATCACAAAAGGTTAGTATGCT
The DNA here is from genome assembly GCF_002806865.2 of Cucurbita pepo subsp. pepo. Lineage (NCBI taxonomy): Eukaryota > Viridiplantae > Streptophyta > Magnoliopsida > Cucurbitales > Cucurbitaceae > Cucurbita > Cucurbita pepo. The sequence goes on along the minus strand of NC_036639.1, from coordinate 2,962,838 downwards.
AATCATGTTTTCTACTAATTCATGTCACTCTTGATATCATGTCATTGAAATGGTGAGATCCCACAACGGTTGGGAAGGAAAACGGAACATTCATTCATGTCACTCTTGATATCATGTCATTGAAATGGTGAGATCCCACAACGGTTGGGAAGGAAAACGGAACATTTTTTATAAGGGTGTAGACGTGTTTTAAAAACCTTGAAAGGAAGCCCAAAAGAAAAAGTCCGAAAAGGACAATATTTGCTAGCGGTGGGCTTTGACTGTTATAGAAACTTTGTATTTCTAGACTAGGATTACATGTTTCATCCGCTCAAATAATCACCAACTTTCTCAAATTGCTTTTTGTTAAGTTGAGATGAAAGTTAAGACTGTTTTTTCCGTTTAAGCTGCTATCTTGAATCTCGAAAGGTTGAAGTTCTTTGCAATTGGAACAGCCCAAGCCTACTACTAATAGATATTGTCTTTTTTTGGACTTTCCTTTCTGGATTTCTCTTTAAGGTTTTAAAACGTATCTACTAGGGAGAGGTTTCTATACTCTTATAAGGAATGTTTCGTTCCCCTCTCCAACCAATGTGGGATCTCACAATTTACCCCTTTGGGGTCCTAACGTCCTCGCTGGCATACAGTCCAATGTCTAGCTTTGATATCATTTGTAATAGTCTAAGCATACCGCTAGTAAATATTGTCCTCATTGGTCTTTCCCTTCTGAGCTCCCCCAACATTTTAAAATACGTCTGCTAGGGGAGAGGTTTCTACACCCTTACGATGAATGTTTCATTTCCCTCTTCAATCGAGGTGGAATCTCACAATCCACCCCCCATTGGGGACGAGTGTCCTCGCTGGCACAACGTCCGGTGGCCCAAGCCTACCATTAGCAAATATTGTTTTCTTTGGGTTTTCTCTTTTAAACTTCCCATCAAGGTTCTAAAATGCGTATGCTAGGGAGCGGTTTCTACACCGAACTAGTTTTAATTCTAAAACGTATATGCCTAGAAAATTTTGAAGGACACAAGTAAGTTTAAGTTGCTAAATGCAAGGAATTTCAACATCTTGATAACAGGGCTTCGGTGGCATCAGCTGTTGGTTGGCCCCCCATCCGTTCATCCAGAAAGAACTATGTTGTCCCCCGCTCTTCAAAGCCTAACCCTCATGAGTTGTCAAAAGAAGCTGTGAAGGAGGGGAATGCCTCAAAATCCGACTGTTGCAGTGGACAAATGTTTGTAAAAGTCTGTATGGATGGCGTTCCCATTGGAAGAAAACTGAACCTCCAAGCCTATAATAGTTATGATCAACTCTCTGCTGCCATTCACGAGCTCTTCCACTGTCTTCTTGCAGGCAATCCTTCAATCCCTTGCATTTAAACATTATATATCTATTAATCTTATAAACGCTACTTTCACCGAATCAAATGGCTATCAAACGGGACCTAAGTAATAACTACGTGTTCTTATGTTCTTCGTTCTAATTAACTACAGCACAAAAGGGTTATCTGGCTGCTGAAGATCAGAGAAAGATGGAGGAAACAGCATCGTTATCTGATTCCAAACACATAAACGGGATGTATACTCTGGTTTACTATGATAATGAAGGGGACAGAATGCTTGTTGGTGATGTCCCATGGAAGTAAGCATTTCCCACTTCTGATTTTGTAGCTTATGTCGTCTGTCATTTTTGAAACGGTTCAAGCCCACCGCTAATAGATATTGTCCTCTTTGAACTTTCCTTTTTGAGATTTTTAAAACGTGTCTGCTGGGGAGAGGTCTCCACACCTTTATACAGAATGTTTCGTTCCCCTCTCCAACCAATGTGGGATCTCACATAACTCGTTCCCCTCTCCAATCGATGTGGGATCTCACAATCCACTCCCTTTCGAGGCCAGCGTCCTCACTGGTACTTGTTCCTCTCTTCAATCGATGTGGAATTTCACAACTCACTCCCCTTTGGGGCCCAGCGTTCTCGCTAGCATACCGTCCGATGCCCACCCCCCTTCAGGGCTCAGCGTCCTCACTCGGTGTGTCTAGCTCTGATACCATTTGTAACAACCCAAGCCCACCGCTAACAGATATTGTCCTCTTTGGGCTTTCCCTTTCGGGCTTCCCTTCAAAGTTTTTAAAACGTGTTTACTAGGGAGAGGTTTCTACACACTCATAAAGAATATTTCGTTCCCCTCCCCAACCGATACGGAATCTCACAATTTTCCTAACCAAATCTAATACAAATTAGGAAAAGGGTCTCTTTTAGTATTGTTAGAATGCTTCCTTGATTGCTGTTCATCAGTTCATGTAACAGAAGCTCTTTTTCAGGCACTACTTGAGCTTTCTTTTTATGGTGAACTTATTAGGCTTCATTTTCATGCAGCATGTTTGTTTCCACTGTGAAGAGGCTACATGTGTTAAAGAGCTCTGCCATTGCCACCGAAAAGAAGTGAATTTCCTTTCAAAATTCACACACATTCATCTGAAAGGTACTGGAAATGTTCTTTTCAAATCTTTCAGAGGTTTGGCTTAGAATAGCAGCAATTTTGGCTTAAAGAGTCAGTGTCGGTTAGGTTTGGCAGTGTAATGAAGCTGCAACTTGTAAGCGCAGCCTGAGCTTTTAAGGTTGAGGCAACTGCTGTCGTGTGTGTGCACATATTTTGTTCTGTTTCTTCAGAAATATATAAGTTTTTGGTGTCAGAGATTCGTCCGTTTTAACTCATTTACATCGTGATAAAACACGAACAAGGACTCTAACATTGGCATAGCTTAGCGGTTTAAACATTGATACTTTTTCTTGAGATTGACGGTTTCATCTCGAGCTCCATATTTGTTGAACTAAAAAAACACATACGAACAAGGGCAATAGAGTCAATTTCCCGACATCGGTGACAAAAGTCCAAAATTAGCCTTGTGGGGGTTATTTACTCTGAAAAGGGAAATGGGGCTAAGCAAAACTTTAGTAACTTTCGTCTTCAATGTTCGGGCTTCGGGATTCGACAGTTTCATCGTTCCAACTTCCTCACAAACAAAGTACGCGATAGCAGATGGCGGCACTATAGTTCCACTGCAAGATTGTCAACAAACTCACTATTAGTAAATATTGTCTGCTTTAATCTGTTACGTATCACTGTTAGTCTCATACACGTATATTAGGGAGAGATTTTCCACACCCATATAAGCAATATTTCGTTCCACTCTCAATTGATATGGGATTTCACAAACCACCTCTCTTGGGTGCCCAGTGTTCTCGCTAGCACACTATTTGATGACTAGCTTTGATACCATTTGTAACACTCCAAGCCCACCCCTAGTAAATAATGTCCGTTTTGGCCCGTTACGGTCGCCGTCAGCCTCGGTTTCCACACTCTTATAAGAAATGCTTCATTCCCCTCTCCAACCGATGTGAGATCTCATATCTCCCCTTAGGGCCCAACATCCTCACTAACACACTGCTTGATGTCTGGCTCTGATACCATTTGTAACCGTCCAAGTCCACCGCTAGCAAAATAGTCCGCTTTGGCCCGTTACATATCGTCGTTAGCCTCATGATTTAAAAATACGTCTACAACGGTGAAGTTTCCCAACCCTTATATGAAATGTTTCGTTCCCCTCACCAATAAAAATGAGATCTCGGTAAATTTTCAGATTTAATTCCTAAACTTTCCAAACTTTCCAAATTAAAATTTTAAATTACTAAGACACATAATATAATTTTTAATTTAATAATTTAATAAATTTTTTAACTAAAAAAATTAGCAAATATTTCTTGACCAATACCTGGTTGGATGCTCTATTTGAATCGGAAGGGGTTCCTCAGCCTTCGAACTTCGTCGGCCGATTCGTCTAATCACCCTGGCTGTCCTTCACGAATACAACCACCGCAGAATCATCCACCTTCTTCTACGATGCGCCGCCCAGCTTTCAATGCGTCAGCTTTTCGAAATCCAAGCCCAACTCCTCGCCTCCCCCATCCCCTCCATCGACCCCAATATCATAGCAGTCAAGTTCATCGGCGTTTCTTCCTCCCATGGCAACCTGCGCCACTCTGTTCTCGTCTTCAATCACTATCTTACTTCTCCCAACATCTTTGCCTACAATGCTCTTCTCAAAGCCTTCGCTCAACACAACGCTTGGCACAATACTATTGCTTACTTCAATAACCAGTTGGTAGTGCCTGATGCGCCAAACCCAGATGAGTATACTTTCACTTCTGTGCTCAAGGCCTGCGCTGGCCTTGCCCAGGTCCTTGAAGGCCAAAAAGTTCATTGTTTTGTGACCAAATATGGCTGTGAATCCAATCTGTTTGTGAGGAATTCACTGGTGGATTTGTATTTTAAGGTGGGTTGCAATTGGATTGCCCAGAAGCTGTTTGATGAAATGTCTGTGAGAGATGTTGTTTCATGGAACACTTTGATTTCGGGGTATTGTTTAAGTGGAATGGTGGATAAAGCCCGGATGGTTTTTGATGGGATGATGGAGAAAAACTTGGTGTCCTGGTCGACGATGATCAGTGGCTATGCAAGGATGGGCAATTTAGAAGAAGCACGCCATCTGTTTGAGAATATGCCAATGAGGAATGTGGTTTCTTGGAACGCAATGATAGCTGGATATGCACAGAATGAGAAGTATGCAGATGCAATTGAGTTGTTCAGGCAAATGCAGCGTGAAGGCGACCCGGCACCCAACGATGTAACGCTTGTTAGCGTACTTTCGGCTTGTGCACATCTTGGTGCTCTCGATCTGGGGAAGTGGATTCACAAGTTTATAAGACGAAGCAAGATGGAAGTAGGCCTGTTTTTAGGGAATGCACTGGCGGACATGTATGCAAAATGTGGATGCATATTGGAGGCCAAGAGGGTGTTTCATGAAATGCAGGAGAGAGATGTGACCTCATGGAGTATAATAATTATGGGGTTGGCTATGTATGGCTATGCAGATGAAGCATTCAATTGCTTTGCTAAAATGATTGAAGATGATGGTTTAAAGCCAAATGATATCTCCTTCATGGGTTTATTAACAGCCTGCACTCATGCTGGGTTGGTTGATAAGGGGCTGGAGTATTTTGACATGATGGCTGAAGTTTATGGCATTACTCCTAAGGTTGAGCACTATGGGTGTGTGGTCGATCTGCTTAGTCGTGCAGGGCGTCTTGATCAAGCTGAGTCTTTGATTAACTCTATGCCTATGCAGCCTAATGTAATAGTTTGGGGTGCACTACTTGGTGGTTGTCGGATATACAAAGATGCAGAACGAGGGGAATGCACGGTTCGACACATACTTGAACTAGACTCGAATCATTCTGGAAGTCTTGTGTACCTGGCTAATATCTATGCTTCAATGGGTAGACTGGACGATGCAGCTAATTGTCGGTTGAAAATGCGAGACAACAAGTCGATGAAAACTCCAGGCTGCAGTTGGATTGAGATCGATAACTCGGTTTATGAATTTTTCATGGGGGACTTGTCGCATCCTCAATCTGCAAAAATATACTCAATGATTAGAGAATTGAAGTGGAAGATGAAACTTGCGGGATATAAACCAAAGACTGACCTTGTGATTCATAATATAGATGAAGAAGAGAAGGAGGATGCTCTTTCTACTCATAGCGAGAAGCTCGCCCTTGCATTTGGGCTTATCAATACCAGTGAGGGCACTACAATCAGAATAGTTAAAAACTTGAGAGTTTGCGACGACTGTCATGATGCAATGAAAATAATCTCGGAAATCGTTGAGCGAGAGATTGTCGTGCGAGATCGAAGTCGTTTTCACCATTTCAATAATGGTAAATGTTCTTGTAATGACTACTGGTAATCTGGGGTTGTGGTGAACGAATGTAATGCCAATATGCACATCATCTTTAATGACATATAGATTGTTTAGTTATCTTTCTTTGTGCTCTACATGTTGAGGAAAACAAACAGATGCCAAGGAATTACAGCTATGAGAGCAAAGTTCCGATTGAATCGTCTTAACACGAGCCTCGACCATTGGAAAAACGTGTTCGTTATTTAGGGAAACAAAGATGCAGGAAACTTCGGGAAAACAAACAGAAGCTTGTAATTACATCTCTGCAAGCTTCAACCTCATAGGATACATGGAACAACACCATTTTCCAAGAGCATCAAGTATAATTTCAACAACCTCTGAGAGCTTTCTAAGGATCAGATTACTGATTTCAGTACTCATTACGGCATATCCTGCGCTCTAAGGGAGGGTATGTAACATTCCAAGCCCACCACTAGTAGATATTGTCTGCTTCGGCCCATTACGCATCGTTGTCATTTTCACACCCTTATAAAGAATAATACTTAATTCCCCTCTCTAACTGATGTGGGATCTCACAAGGTACTAATAAAAAACCCCAGTCCCTACGCAATGAGTTATTGCCTAGCCTTTCGATGATCCTGTTGCACTGACCAGTCGCTTCCATAAGAAGAACAAGACCCTAAACATCATAGAACAAAGTTGTTATGCTCCTAGTATAAAACTTAATATCGATCACATAGGTTAGAGATTCGAATCTTCGATTCAACTAATTGTTGAACGATGAACTAAAAACATGACAGAGAGAACAAGTTCCAAAGCATTAAATTTTCCTATGCTTATGCAAAGTGTACCGTAACCACCATCCCAATTAAAGATGGTTGGGAATAGCAGCAGCCATTGTACTTCAATACTTTTTGAGACCATCCTTCGGGACTCTATAATAAAAGTTTTAAAAGGTCCAAATCCATAGCAGGTGAAACCCAACTGCTATTAAGAGCACAGCATTCTCTAATCATAAAAATTTGCATGCCAGCCAAGCTACCAATCGTTTGTACACAACACAAACATGTTGAAGAACAGATGAAGAATTTGGGAAAAGAAATGGGATGACAATTGAATGGATATTTATCAATTAGTAATTGTTTACAATCTCTCAGACTCCCCCGATTGCGCTGATGCTGCTACAAGTAATGGAGATTAAATTTTGAAGCTTTGTTTCAAATAGCTATTGTAACAAGGCTGAATCTCAACTCTTATATACACCAGATAGCTCTGCATTTTGCACAATCCAAGGGTGTTCAAGAACTTTGTGTAGTGGCAGCCGTTGAGAACAATCCTTGACAAGCATCTACATGGAAAACAACAAAAGCAAAACATTTGTTCACTCAATATGATAAATATATTGGCTATAATATTATCAAACGAGATATGCAAGGCTATAATAATACCTGACTGATAAGGTCCTTTGCAGTCGAAGAAATGATTGGCCTTGGAGGAAATTTCAAATCTACTTGCACAATTCTGCACGTTTGATCATATAAAATTGCATCAACGATGGAAAGAACCTATTTTATAATATCAGATCAAAAAGATTCGCTCAAATCTACCTCCTGTATGTGTCAGAGTGTTCCTTAGCCTCAAATGGGGGTACCCCATAGAGGAACTCATAGCACAGGACACCAAGACTCCAGATATCCACACTTGCATCGTGTTCCACGCTCTCCACTGTCAAGACGATGAGTATTAAAGCAACAAGTAAACGGACATTTGAAAGATAAGTGATTGTGATACCCGGTCTAAGTATACATACCCATCTCAGGAGGCAGATAATCCAATGTCCCACACATAGTACGCCTACGGTTAAATGTGTGCACCGACCATCCAAAATCTGCTATCTTCAGTTCACCCTGTGAAAGGAAAGCCTCGTTTGCTTAGCCCCAGAGAGAGAATCTAACATTGAGAACTGAGAAACCTAGAAGTCAAATCAAAATGAAGCCAGCAAGCAAACCTGGGCACCAATTAGAAGATTTTCTGGTTTGATGTCTCTGTGAATTACATGCTTTCCATGACAGTATATGAGAGCCCTGGCCAACGATGCAACGTACTGTCTCATGCAACATAAATTTAAAACGTCATTAGAATAACAAATATCCAACGCATATGCTGTAACTGAAATTAGAAGAACCATGAAACATGGCATCATGGAGGGGAGAACTTACAGTAGCAGCACGTCTCTCACTGAAGTATTTGCACTTCTGTAGTTCCTTGTAAAGCTCACCTCTGGGAGCATATTCCAGTACCAAATAAATTCGTTTCTGTAGCAACAACATTTAAGGGGGAAAGATCAGCGGTTGAATATTTCATTGGACAACTTTAAATTATTGGATTCATTGGAGAGACTTCCAGAGAAAATACAATACTTGATCGTAGAAATATCCATAGAGGCGCAGAATGTTAGAGTGTCTAAGATGACTCTGAATTTCAACTTCCCGGCGAAGCTGATGCTCAACCTGAGACTGTTGTAACTGGCTCTTGAATAAGACTTTCAGTGCCACAATGTGATTACTCTGTTCAAAATTCACGGGAATCAAATCAACACTCATAAATTATGAGAAGAAATCAGCACAATACGTAGTATAATTTCCTAACACTCGCTTATAAGTTACAATCTTCTCGAGGTAACAACGCGCAAAACCAATATAATTTTACAGTTTTAGTTAGTGTCTGGTCTATGAAGAACATAAATTTCTGATGAACATTCCCGGTTAGGAACCAGAAAAACAAAGCCAGACCAGAAAGTATCAAAACTGATAGCTACTTCTGGTTCTCCTTCCCTTTAAAATCCAAGAAACCAATATTGTTTTGATTTTGAAGGAACATGATTGTTCTTTTTGAATGAGATCCACGAACAAAACGAATATAATATCTTTCGGTCCCAAGTTCCTTAGTGAACTGAAATTTATTAAGACTTTTTGAGATCAAAAGCTTGCGTAGTAACGAAAATCACAAAACACGTAAGGTTGAGTGAGTAAAACGCACCCTCTTTTCTCTAGCTAGATAGACATGTCCGAACTTCCCTCTTCCGAGAGGTTTTCCAATGTCAAAGTCGTTAAGCGTCCATCTTCTCTTCTCGACTGCAGAGGCCTCCGTAGTGGTGATCTACAAAAACATTTGAACATTCAAATTCCTATATCTTTCAAAAACGATCCATCTTCCTGGAAAAATAGTGAACTACCAAACGACAATTTGAAACCCTAACTTGTAAATTTCTTTACTACAAACACGAAAACTAAAATTACAAGTGCTCGTTAGTTACTGACGAACTCTACTAGAGTGAAATTAAAATCAGAAAACATCTACATTATTCAATTTCTACCACGATATATATCAAAGAGAGTACAAGATTATATAAGCGGAGGCTTAATCGTGTATAAGCGCCTCAGAAACCTAAAATTCTTTGTAGCATCAAACAAGAGAAATCTAAAAGAGAGAAAGAAAAACGAAATGAACGATTCAATCCTAATCTTGAAAAAACGAACGCGAAACCACACAAATCACAATCACAAACATTCTACAACAAACATCCATCGCTTTACCTTCTCCTGTGGTTGGTTCTCTGCAGCGATCGCCATGTGAAAGAGAGGGAGGAGAGAAGAGAGAATCAGATCGGATGGCGAGAAGAGACAGAAAGCGAGACGAGGAAAGACAAGGCAAACGAAATCGGGGTGAAAGGAAAAGATATAGAACTTGGCAACGGTCGAATTCTAACGGGCTGCCACGTGGCGCATGCCGCTCAGTGAAAAAATTTCAAATTTTTTAGAATTAAATGTTGTACTCTGCTGTAGTGAGCGTCCCCATGTGAAGATGTCCTCCCTGTGTAACGGTCCAAATTTTAAAATAAAAAGCAAACTATTTTACTTAATACTTATATATAATAAAACGTTAAATTAATAAAAAAATATATATATATTATTCTAACTTTGCGTTTTAAAAATTTTAATAATAATTTTCAATTTTCAAAAAAAAAAAAAAAAAACCTAAAAAATATCTAACTTTCAAATAATTTTAAAATATATATAACCCAATTTTTTATTTTTAAGCGGTGTCAGATTTATCCAAATTTAAAAATTCAATCTAATTTAAATTAAAAAAATAATAATAATAACTCAACTCAACATTTATGGTTTGGATGGTATAACTAGAGTTGATCGTAATTGATCAAGTTATCCAGTCATATAAACATCTGACAAACTAATATGTTTTATATTTTAAAACCTTACGATTTTATGTCATTTATTTATTTTTTTAGGTATTTTTCTTCTTTTATAAAAATTTTCAATTTACAAAATCGACCTATAATTAATTTTTTCGATTAATTATACACTTAATTTTACACCCAAATACATATAATTATGTGTTTGGTGCAGCTATTTTTTTCCCGGCAATTCTATCACTTCCATTGTTCATACGTCTAATTATATATAATATTATAATAATGATTCAAAATTCAATGCTAAATCGTTAATTTATTTTACGAAAATTAGAGATATGAATCCAATTAAGATCTAATTCAACGCTTAAAATAACATTGTAATAAAAAAAAAAATTGATTTTTGTTACCAAATGCTAATGCTTCCAATGAAATATAATCATTCATAAATAATCTATATACATGTTTTAAAATATTGTTTTGTAATTAAAGTTGAATGGAGCGGGATCGTCGTCTGATTGTTTATTTTTTATTATTTAAAAAAAAAGTATATTTATCCCGTATAAGTTACACTAATAACTAAAATTCATAAAATTTAAATATCAAATGTTTACACAAATATTATCAAATATTATATTTCTTAATAAATTTTAAAATATAGTTTGAAACTCCGGTGGTCGAACGACTAAAAGATTTTTAACCCATGAACCAAATCAAATTTTCGATTTAAAAAAAAAAAATTAACTCAACTCAAATTAAAAAATAAAAAAAAATCAAACCGAACCTAGCCCTTACGATTTGGGTTGGGATAATATTGATTAATATAGTCCTCGAGTCAATGTTTATGAATATCGTCAACAATTTTAACAGTCTTAAATTTACAATAGTATTCCTACTTTTTTTTTTTTTAATTAGTTTTCTTTTTACTATATAAAAGGATAGTCATTCAAATATATTATTAAAAAACGATTAAATTAATAGAATCTCATAAACTTTATAAAATATATATATATATATATATATATATATATATATATATATATATATATATATTTATATATTGTTCGATTTAGATGAAAATAATTAATAATTTATTTAAAAAATATTCCAAATTTTAAAAAATATTTAAAAAATATCCTTAAATTTTCAATTTTTCATTAATACATAACATCGTTACACATTTTAAATATATTTAAAAAATAATATTAATACTCTTAAAACTAAAAGAAAAAAAAAAAATTAATTTTTTTTTATCATTTATATATGACACATATTATTTATCTACCCAAATATCAATTTTTTAAAAACATTTATCTTGAGCTGGGAAATAACCAATTTTAAAATAAATTGTTTAATTACGTATTGAAATTTATTTTAAGTTTTTATTTTAATTTTTGAAAAAATTTAAAAAATCAAGTATTTTTGAAACAAATGTTAACTATTTTTATATGTTAACACAATGTTTTATTATTATTTATTTATTTTTAAGTTGGAAGATATTCTCGAGAAAAAGAAAAAAAAAAAAAAGGAAAAAGAAAAAAAAAATAGTATTTTTATTAAAGTAATTCGAAAATTCCTTCCCGTCCCAATTCCATTGCTTTGGGCTTCTGTGGTTGATTTCGTTGTTGGTTGGGTTCCCCAATATTCACCCCAATTCGAAACCATTAACAGCCAAGATTTTATAGCGCGAACAAGTTGAGGCGAAGAAGCAGGGCGAACTACCAGTTCCAAGAGACAATTGAACCCCAAAACCCCAAAAACTCCGAAAGAATCCGAAGCTTCGCGGGCTAAATGTGAAAGCTCTGGCTCAACACCGCTCCCAGTATTTCGAAATATGGTACAGTGATTTCCTGATTCTCGAGTTCAAACAATATTCAATTGATTTGCCAAATCAGCCTCCAATTATTCGTATTATTTTCGGAGATTCACTTCAATTTGTATGTTCATAACCTCGATTTCTTCTATGTTTCAGTTTTCAATCTCTGCAATTAATGATACAGACTCCAGAAATCAGTGGGAACCCCTAGCTCCCACTAAAGAAGCTCAGGCATGTCCTTCCTTTCTCTCTTTGTAGTTGTTTGTTTATCATTTAGCTTCAATGTCGTTTACATCTGTAGTTTAAACGAGGTGGAAATTGCCTTAATACATAGGAGTTTACGTGAGTGAATAAAGAATGCGTTTCTAGAGATTACTGCATTTGTTGTTTAATTGTAATTAATATCAATGCAACTAAGCAAGTTGATGGTCTTTGATGCAACATGGAGCTTGTATGTTTGGTATTTTTGTTTTCTCTTTGTTGTTTTTAAGTCGTCTTATTGGGAATTTTTTTGAAGAATGGCGATGATTTCCAACTTTGTTTAGAAAGAAGTGTGGTTAGACACTAGAATAATAGTTAAATTTAAGATTCAATCACTATCTTAATTTTATCTGCTATACGCAGGAATTCCATCTGACACAAACTTACCACGATGGACTTCTTAAGTTAGAAGCAAAAGAGTATGAAAAGGCTCGTGAATTGTTGGAATCCGTTCTCAAGGATCATTTGATAGCATCTGCACAGGTTAGCTTTCTTAAAGGATCACAGTAATTGATGGAGAACGAACCATGTATGGGATTCCTGATTTTTCTGGTTATGCAGGTTGATGGTGAAGCTGGTGATAATCATCTACTGCAGCTCAGGTTACTGATACATGCTATCTTTTCTACTTGTTTTCAAAAGTTTAAGGTTTTATTGGATGAATATTTTCACCAATTCACTTCTTTTGTAATTTCTCGTGAATGGTCTTTTGCAGATTCTTAGCACTTAAGAATCTTGCTGCTGTATTTCTACAACAGGGATCTGCACATTATGAGGGTGCTCTGCATTGTTATCTTCAAGCTGTGGAAATTGATTCTAAAGATTCTGTTGTATGGAACCAGCTGGGTACTTTATCTTGCTCAATGGGCTTACTTAGTATTTCACGTTGGGCATTTGAGCAAGGACTTGCATGCAGCCCTAATAATTGTGAGTATTTTATATGGTCGTTTAACATATTTCTTTCACAGACATGGTACTAAATGTTTTATGGGTGGTTGTTGTTAAGGGAATTGCATGGAGAAGTTATTGGAAGTTCTAATTGCCATACGTGATGAGGTAGCCTGTCTTTCTGTAGCAGAATTGATTTTGAGGCACTGGCCATCACATGCTCGTGCTTTGCATGTGAAACGTACAATTGAAGAGCCGGAACCTGTTCCATATGCGCCAAAAGGTATTGATAAGCTAGAACCGAAACATGTCCGACTCAAATTTACTGATAAGAGGAAGGCTAGTGAAGAGGATCTTGATGAAGATGTCAAAGTTAAAAGGTCAAAGCGGAATATAGACCTCCATCTAGCAGAAGCTTCCTGGGTAGGTCTTGTTGATGGACTCCTAGATATCTTACGTCCATTGAGCGGATGCGGATCTGAGGTGGAGGTTGAAAAACCACTTAGATCTGGTGATGTTGGATTAAAAATTTGCCTACCACCCAGTTTAGATTGTAGTACTGCATTTATGGAGAGGAAAGAGCTTGCTTCTACCTCCATTAGTGGAAATACATCTCTTGCGGATTCTAACACAGAAAATTCATCTTCTTTTAAAGAAAAAGAGGCAAGTGGTTTAGATGAACATCCACAGGAGAGACGTAGTACGCGTCTTGAAAGGCTAAGAAGTCGTAAGCCTGGAATAGAAGAATTAGATTATTCTACTAGTAAAGATCTGGCCAGGGTTGTAACTCAGTATCTTGAACCCTTTATTTCCTGTGTATTGGGAACCAAAGATACCGACCATGATACCAGGAAGTCTGTTTCTTATCCTGATCAGGAGAGTAAATGGGATTCCGACTGCTATGATGTTCATACTTTTTTGGTAGAGAATTCCTGTAATTATGGTGCTTACCATGTGAGTCATATGCTTTTAGAAAAGCTTTCAAGAACGTATCCTTCATTTCAGGATGCATTTTTCAAATTTCTGGACTTGGAAAAGTTGACAAGACATTGGGGAAAGGACAGATCTCTTGAATGCAATCTTTTTCTTGCTGAACTCTATTTTGACTTTGGGTCATTCTCATCTGATACTTCCAAGCAATCAGAATTCATGTCAGAGGCTTCATATCATCTATGTAAGATCATTGAGTTAGTAGCCCTGGAATATCCCTTGAATTTGAGTTCTGTCCTAAAGAGTGATAATGGCTCTAGCAGTCTTCAAGGTGACAGCAGAATATCATCTGAAAATTCTAGTAACCAGCATTTATTTGTTGAAAATTCACTTTTCACAAATAACAGATCCTTCTGGGTACGATTCTTTTGGCTTAGTGGGCAATTATCTTTGTGGGATGGAAACAAGGCAAAAGCCTGCGAAGAGTTCTGTATTTCTTTATCACTTCTGGAAAATAAGAATGATGTGCATGATTCTGTGTCACTGGTCTGCCTCCCTCACTGTCGGGTCTTGAAAAGGTTGACCTTGGATAGACTACTTTATGAAATTAACGTTTTAAAGGTTGACCTCTTGATGGAGAATGCTGTACCTGAAATGTTTGAGAAAGAAATGTATGAAGAATGTATCACTTTACTTTCTCCACTTCTATTTGGTGTAGATGAACTTGACCTTGATGCTTTATCCTTGCATTTTTCGGGAAGGAAAGATGCAGGGGTTACTTCGGTAGAACTTGCAGCAATTGATGTTTTAATCAAATCGTGTGAGAAGGAAAATCGTTTGGATATGGAGATATATTTGAATTCTCACCAACGGAAGCTGCAAATACTTGTGGCTGCTGCTGGAATGCATGAGTATTTTACATCAAGTAAATCCTTTCGTGAGAAGTCAGAGGCAAAAGCACTCTCTGACATAGAAACAAAGGATAGTGCGAGCAGCCACTGCAACCATCTAGTTGCAGAAGAAGTAAAAGCAATATCTCATTGTATATCACAAGTAAAGAACTCAATTGAACATTCCGGAGACTCAGTAAGCCAATATTTATTCCCCATTATCGTACTTTGTTGTTATCTTTTCATGTACTAAGTGATTTCTTCATTTAAAATCGAAAAATTGATCAAGCCTCTAGATGATTGTGTACAACTGTAACGCAAGTAAAAACAATTTTCTCAAGTTCATCCAATTAATCCTACATTATTAAAGATATTATAATGGAATCAAGTACAAGTATCTGTTTTAGATGAGTCACTTTGTGGGAAAACTTGCTGTTCCTTACCATGTCATTACAAGTCCTTTTCATCTAATAGAGAAGTGTCCAAACATTAGTGAAATGGGTAAATAAGAATAATTTACAAGCGTCCTTCGTAAACTTTTGCCCCTGGTTGTAGATTGGAGCATAAGGTATCTTATCCTGTAGTTCTATTGACGGTCTGAATCTTTTGGTCTCTTTAACTTTCAAATAATCTATTTGAGTCGTTGTGCTTTACATGATCATCTTGGTTCTGGTTTATTTTTTGACTTATTAGAGTGCGTTCTTCAGTAGAATTAAAATTTTCAATAAAAATGACCAATTTTAAGGAAACAATATGAAGACATAATTATACAAACAAGAAATTTGGTTTAGTGAATAATGTGAAGATGCTTATGTGAAAAGTTGACTATAATATTTATCCTAGAATGGAGACATTGATATTCCTTTTGTACATGTGCGAAGTGCCAACCAATTTTCATGGATTTTATAATGTCAGATTAAATATCATGAATAATGTCAATTGTCAAAGAAATACTGGTGATTTTATGGAGAAAAAGAAAGATATTTCCTCGTGTTATAGATGTAACTCAAATAGATGGATATGTAGTGGACATCATGGATAATTTTGTTCATGACTCCGTTTTATCCTATACATGCATAATTACTTAATTACCCTATACATGCACAATTATTTAATTACCATATACATGCATAAATTATTTAAGCATGATCATGTCTTTGTTTGGATATAGGAATTTCTATGAGCAGGCTTAGTTACTGCATGGACTTTGATGAAAATTTGATCTCATTCGAAAGTGGTATTTTAAACTCCACTTGCCTGAGATCTGTAGTTTCGTCATTCCTTAGAGGGCAATGGGGTTATAGTGTAGCTTTAGTTTTTTTAATACATTTATTTCTCTTACTGAATAAGGGAAGTTTATGGACGTTGCTTTTGAATTTTATAATTTTTAGTTTATTTTTTTGCTAACATTTGAATTCAACTTGCTTATCAGGGTTGAAGCTAAAACTAAGTGTGTACAGAATGCATTCTTAATGCCTTTCTTGTCTGCTCTCTTCTCCTTTAAGAGCTGTACTCACTCATTACCACCATTGACTTTGTTATGCTTGCAGAATGACATACAGACGAGGAGGATTTCTGATATGCAGTTCTTGCTTTTATCAGTCATGTGTAACGTTATAAACATATTCCTCTCTAAGAAGTCTTCTGGGGTAGCAGTTGATGATCAAGTTGAAAAATGCTGCCTTGTAGATGCAGCCATTGCGTTCTGCAAACTCCAACATCTTGATCTTTCCGTGCCTGTGAAATCTCACGTCAGTAGATGACCTTTTTAGGATAATAAGTTAATTATCGAGCCTGCTATTGTGCTTCTCGGTCTATTCTTTTTATAAAGATTCCCTTCGCAGTTGTTACTCTTATATTCTGATCAATTTCTGACTTTTCAATGTAGGTTGAGTTAATTGTTGCAACACATGACCTACTTGCAGAATATGGTCTCTGCTGTTGGGGTGAGGGTGAAGGAGAGGAAGGAAAGTTTCTTAAATTTTCCATAAAGCATCTCTTAGCTTTGGATATGAAACTTAAATTGAACAGCTCGGTAAATGGGAAAAGAATTGAATGTGATGACATGGAATGGCAGAATTGTCAGGTAAAAGCATCTCCAGACCGACCAAAATTGAATGCTCAAGATTTGGGGTCAAGTCACAATGATGAAAAGAAATCCCCAGTGAAGGATGCTAAGGAGGATATAACACAGGAAGGCTTGTCAACTCATAAATCGATATTGAAAGATGCTACAGAAGGAGAATTTATTAAGCAAGGAAGTGAGGAATCTGTTGGCAAGCTCAGCTCTGGTGAAAATAATAGCGACCAACTAGTAGAGTGTGAGAATGAGCAAAATGAAGATGAAAAGGAGGAGCTAGAGTTAAAAATTGACAATGCCTTGGATCAGTGCTTTTTCTGCTTGTACGGGTTAAACCTCAGATGTGACTCATCATATGACGACGATCTATCTGTACATAAAAATACTAGCCGTGGGGATTATCAGACCAAGGAACAGTGTGCTGATGTTTTCCAGTATATACTTCCTTATGCAAAGGCATCATCTGTAAGTACTTTCTGCAAGTATGTCCACTGTTCTATTAGTGTCTCCCTCCCCTTTGATAGATTTATGTTTACTTGGAGAAATCAGACACTAGCACTCCCATATTTTGGTGGGACTATCAAGAGTTCTGAATTTATGATTTACAGGAGTTAGCATTAAATTGAATTTAGTTTGACTGGCCTTTTATCTGGTGCCCTGTTTTTCTGCCTTTCAGAGAACTGGACTAGTCAAACTGCGAAGGGTTCTAAGAGCCATCCGCAAACACTTTTTAAAACCTCCAGAGGAAGTATTGGATGGAAATGTGATAGACAAGTTCCTGGATGATCCCAATTTGTGTGAAGAGAAACTCTCTGACGAAGCTGGTTCAGATGAGTTTCTTGTAACAATGACAAAGATATTACTTAATGATGTAGGAAGCCTTAAACAATATCGAACATCAGTCTTAGGGAGGTAAGACTTTGCATTACTTTTGCCATGTCCTATGGTAAAACAGGGTAATTCTTCACTTTAAAAATATTAAATTCATTAAATGTTTGCTCTTGAGATTGAGCTATCTGTATTTACCTGATTGCAGCTCTGAATCATATGTGGAAGTTTATAGCAACTTGTATTTTTTCCTTGCTCAATCCGAGGAAATGAGTGCAACCGACAAATATCCAGGTTTTGTGCTCACCAAGGAAGGGGAGGAATTTGTACAACATAATGCAAGCCTCTTCAAATATGATTTACTGTATAATCCTCTGCGATTTGAGAGCTGGCAAAAACTTGCACATATTTATGATGAGGTAAATGTACTGTCATTTTGCATAATCCACCTGTCTGTTTTGGCGGGTACACATTTCTTACAGATATGCATCTTCAAATCATTCTTGAAAGTTCCATTCTCAGAAATTCTATATTTACCACAAAACAGGAGGTAGACCTGCTGCTCAATGATGGTAGTAAGCACATCAATGTTGCAGGATGGAGGAAAAATGATACTTTACCCCATAGGGTGGAGATAAGCCGAAGGAGGAGCAGGCGTTGTCTGCTTATGAGTTTAGCTTTAGCAAAGTCACCAACTCAGCAGGTTTGACCTCTAAATTTTCTATACGTTCAGTTGGAGACCAGACCCCATCATTTTATGGGTTCTGCCGTATGTTAGGTTTGTTTCTTAATCATGTGGACTGTATGTCATTTTAGCAGTGAGGTGCTTGTATAACTTCTTTATTTCATTATATTCATTTAAGATGGGGATGATGTTGAGGAAACGCCTGCACGTTTTATTGATGACCATCATTATAATGAAATAAAGATAAAGTTTATTCAGATTACTTGTCAGGGTTCTTACCTATAATTTATTAGAAATGTTCTCTATTTTGAATATTAAAATATATGTAAATAGTAGATGCTTGAATCTGCAAGATGGACTCATCTCATATAATGTTTGGTCTTTTCTATCTATACTTGTCATGGTTTTTGTGACTCTTACTCTTCCGCCTCAAGTTTGAGTCTAAGAACTTGTGGGAATTAAAAATAAAAAGGTGTTGTTAACTCATGTTTGAACCTTTTGTGACTCCAGCGTGAGATACATGAGCTACTAGCACTTGTGTACTATGACAGCCTTCAAAATGTGGTTCCATTTTATGATCAGCGGTCAGTGGTGCCTCCAAAGGATGAAGCATGGTTCAGATTTTGTGAGAATTCCTTGAAACATTTCAAAAAAGCTTTTGCACATCAGTATATCTCTCTTCACTTTTGATATCTTTTGATTTATTTCTCAACAATACCTTACCTCAATTTTGTAATTTAACCTTGTTTTTTTATTTTATACTCTATTTTCATACAGGCAAGATTGGTCTCATGCATTCTATATGGGCAAACTTAGTGAAAAGCTCGGGCTTTCACATGATAAAGCTCTATCATATTATGCTAAAGCTATTGCCTTGAATCCATCAGCTGTTGATTCTATTTACAGGATGCATGCGTCACGCTTGAAGGTTCTTGGTAAATGTGGAAAACAGGATATGCAGGCTTTGAAGGTTTGTAACCTAAAACCTTATAAAGTTGTAATCGTTGCTTGTTTTGATTATAGTGGATTTATTATATTAGTTTTCAACGAAGTACAAATACTCATGAATTCCTGTTTTGTGTCATCCTTTTGAATTTTAGATATTTAGCGAACTATGGTAGACTTTGGATGAGTTCCATTTTCCCTTTTATATATAATATATATTATATATCCTTGCTTTTTGTTGGAATTATCCAGGATCTTTCAACTTATGCCTTTAATCAGTCAACTAGAGATGCTTTGATGGAAATACTGAATAAATTTGGTTCCAAGACTTTGGATTTACCTTCGGGCGTGGATGGCAGTGAGGCAAATTCTGAGGATATAAAGCATGATGAATCCCTTAAAGTGGAAGAGGCGTGGCACATGCTTTACAACGATTGTCTTTATGGACTTGAAACTTGTGTTGAAGGGGATCTTAAACACTATCATAAAGCCAGATATGCACTTGCTCAAGGTCTTTATAGAAGGGGTGAGCGCGGTGATCTGGGCAGAGCAAAGGATGAGCTCTCATTTTGTTTTAAATCATCTCGTTCATCATTTACAATAAATATGTGGGAGATTGACAGCACGATAAAAAAGGGAAGGTATGGTTTCAATGCTTGTCCAAAGTCTTTATGTTATAGATAACTCATTCAGGGTAATTCAATGATACCGGAAGAGAAGTCTTCACAATATGCTTGCATTATGAAGTAGTATGTCAATTGATTTTATATTTGACTATATGCAGGATAGGATCGAAAATGATTGATGTTCTTACTTCCTCTTTCTGTTATTGCTAGAATCTCTTATTAATAGATTTCGAACTGTAGATAGCTGTTCCAAGTGATATGAAGAGCATGAAAGTTTTGAAAATGATTATTACATTATCCATAGTATTTAGTTTTTCTTGTAAAAGGAAATTATCCATACCATTTTCTTTGTAACGTCCAAGTCCTAATCTATGTTTTCTGTGGTTTGAAGTATTCATAATGAAGTACCGTTTATACTTGCTTACACATTTCAAAGCAAATTTACTTGAAAGTTAGTCTTCCAATGTAGCATAAGTAATTCTGTATTACAGGACAAAACATCTGGTCTTCATAGAACAAAAAGGCACTTGAAGTTAATTTACGATAAAGTTCTTGGAAGTTTATTTCTTGCATTAGAAGTTTAACCTAATGTAATGCCTTCAGCACGTGTAATTAAAAAGGAAGCTACCTTTTTGACATATCTATATTTCAGGCGCAAAACACCTGGTCTTTCTGGGAATAAAAAAGCACTTGAAGTTAATTTACCAGAAAGTTCTCGGAAGTTTATTACATGTATAAGGAAGTACTTATTGTTTTATTTGAAACTTCTGGAGGAGACTGGAGATATCTGTACCCTTGAGCGTGCTTATATATCACTTCGAGCAGATAAAAGGGTAACAACTACGTGCTTTGAACTATTTCTATTCAATTCAATGTTTCATCAGCCACATCTTAAATTTAAATTGTAGATTCCTACATATACAATGCAGGGAAAATAATTTAATGCTGTGCATATGTAATGTAGTTGTATGCAAAAATTGGGATAAATGTAATTAAGTCATCTTGGCCGTTACTTTTCTTTTTGTTTCTTTAATGGAGAAACCATATAATTCTTACTTTTTTTGTTCACTATGCGTACAAGCGTGCATGTTTTTATGTTTTTATTTATGTATGCATGTATGTATATTTCATTTATTGATGTTGGCAGGCCATCAACTCTGTGAATTCAATTTTCATTATGTGTTGACGATCTTGTCGAATTGCACCTTGCTTATGTTGTTGCTTATGTGGCATGTAACACCAATCATCAATCCAGTTTGCATTGTGCATTGAAGATCTAGTTCCAGTTGCTCTAGGGAGGTATGTCAAGGTTTTGATTACGTCTGTTCGTCAAGTTGGGATTGCCAGCTGTGGTGATGCAAGCGGTTACGAACATATACTAGAGAAAATATTTGCTCTGTTCATGGAGCAAGGTAACTTATGGCCAGAACTGTGCAGTTTGCCTGAAATACAAGGACCGGGTATATCAGAAAGCAATTTGTATGGGTAAGCATATTTGGGAGTTATCTGATTTATCGAGCTTTTGTTTTTTCCCAATGTTGCCACAGACTTTTCAAACACTAGTGCTACTGTACTTGGATATAAACTTTTGGAATCTGATTGCCGCAGGTATCTTCATGATCATATCATTACTTTGGAGAGAAATGTCAAGGTTGAGAATCTTGAAGCAATAAATGAGAAGATTCGCAAACGTTTTAAGAATCCGAAGCTGTCCAATATTAACATTGCAAAAGTTTGCAGGCATGCTTCTACTGCATGGTGTAGATCCCTTATAATTAGCTTGGCACAGATCACTCCCGTTCCTTCTGAATCCTCAACCGAAATTCAAACGTCAAGTTCATTACCTGTTGGTTTAGAAAGTAACCAGCTACTTTGTGTGGATTTGCAAATTAATGAATTATGGAGTTCAACATTTGAGGACTCAACACATCTGAGAAGTCTTGAACCGAAATGGTGCCCGATCTTGTCCAAAATCAATAACGTATTTGTTAAAAGAGCTACAGAAGTGAATTGGGAAACTGCTAACTCTTTGCTTCGATCTTCTTACAACTTTTTTCGTGAGAGCTCTTGTGTGTTGCCATCTGGCTTGAACCTGTATCTAGTTCCAGGTCGACTGGCAACCGGAGTAAACTTCCAACGGCGCATGGATGGGGTTGAAATTCTAGATTTCAGCATGCCAAGGAAGCTTCTCTTGTGGGCTTACACCCTAGTGTATGGTCATTTTGCTAATATTTCATCGGTGGTGAAGCATTGTGAAGAACATCTGAAGGTATGAACTGAAAAATCTGTTATTGTGATGTGATAGTTGTCAAGTGATTAATGATTGGCTAACCTTTTCAGTCAAAGTTAAAGAAGGGAGCTGGAAATCCCGCCACACATGCTCACTCAAACTTGCCTGCTGTGATATCTTCATCAACAGGTTGCTTTCTCTTCTTTTTCCATGCTTCTACGTAGGAAAACTGGAAGTGATGTTGCATACCACTTTTATCCTGCCTTTTTTCTCATTTTGCTTGTTTAATCGCCATGATCGATTAACGATTCGAAACTCATATCTACCTCGGCTCCTCTGCCTCGCCTTATATGCAGTTCTAGGCATCGGAAAAGATGGTTCTAACTATAGTGGGGAGACTGATGCAGAAGCATCTCCAGCCACCCCAGTTACATCTACGTCGTTGCTGGAGAGTCACGGCACGAGCAGTACCATGCCGCTTCTTTCTTCTGGCGACGCTCGTAAAAGTAACTTTTATGGCTCCCAACTTCAACAATGTAACAGTACCATTGCAGAGAGGATAGCTAATGGAGGAGATTCAGACAAAGGATGATACTCCCTCCAGGTGCTTGCTCTCTCAGTAAGTAAGCAATTCACAACGCTTTCTTTATATCCTGTAACTTATGAGAAATCTTCCAAAGAATAGGTTTTAAATATCCATTTCAATTGCCAAATATACACATCTTGTGGCATGTAATTCACTAATTGTGATCGTTGCTTGAAATATTAACCAAAATTCTCATGTCTGAATGATAAACTATGAAGCCCGTCGCAGCTTGTGTCATTTCACCTAAGACGACTAGAATCAAATGGTATTTATTGCACGGTTTCTTCTATATCATTGACTGTCGAATCCAGTTTGTTTGATTTTGCACACTATGTCGGTCATTTCCGACACATTATCCTTATTTATTGTCATAGCATATATGAACCGGTGAAACGAAGATTTTCCAGTCATTTGCTCTACCAATTGAGCTATACCGGCCATTTCCTATACATTATCTTTATTTTCAATAGTAGTCTGGTGACACGAAGATTTTCAGTCCTCTGCTCTACCAATTGAGCTATACCGATCATTTCATTTCTAATACATTTGACGTATTTATTTTAATAGATGACTTTGATTTATGTCAAAGGGCAAATAAGAAAAAAGGTATTCGAAAGTTATAATTAATTTCAAATTATATGTACAAAATTAATGTCAGTATTTTCAATGACCTATAAAATATATTAAATTTCAATTTGATTTTATAAATATTCCTTTTTTTTTTTTACTCGAAATCTATTTTAAAATTATGGAGATTAAATTAAATCTAGACTTTAATATAGAAATTATATTATATTTTAACATAATTCAATTTATATAAAATTTATATTCTGAGAGATTAAAAGGTAAAAAACCAAATTTATTTATTTGTGAATAAAGACAAAATTTGAAATTTAACAGAAAATATAATTTAATTCTGTGGGGGATATTTTTCCAAAACGATACATGTAAAGATAGAGCCGCAGTGGAGAACTTCGCGTTTGGAAATGGCAAGTGGAGCTCTGCGTTTGCTCAAAGGAGCTTCATCACTTCCATCGTTGAATCCCCAAATCTTCATCTCTACCAGTTTGAATTCGCTTCCTGTTTCTAATATCAGAATCCGGAAATGTTCGACTGCTCCTGGAATTCGTGCCTCTCTTCAACCTCCCGATGTTCCTCGTTTAGCTGAAACAGCTCGAATTTCCCTCAATCCGAGTGAGGTATGTCAGACCTTCACCATATCAATGTTTTCTTCTGTTTCTTCGATCTTCTTCTTCTTCAAGTAAAATCCGCTTCTCGCTTTCAGGTTGAAGAATTTGCTCCTAAGATTCGACAGGTTGTTGACTGGTAAGCTCCGCTCTCTCTCTCTCTCTCTCACGCACACAGAAACTGATAGACCTTGAAACATATTAGGCATCTAGATAAATTTAGGGTAAAAGAATGCTGTTCAAAGTATGTGACCTCCGCGACTGTGGCTTCACTCAGACTTGGTTATCGTAAATGTTTGGTTATTATCTTAGGTGAGGCTGAAAAGATGATTGTATTTGTTGGTGTTTGGCCTCTAGGTAACTTACTATGAGACAGTTGCCTCTTATGTCCTACACATTGAGGGGAATTCTTCAGGGGCAGGTTGTAAAATGAGATTCTATGAATTTACATTTACTTCCCTCAGCTGAAGAAAGGGTGACAAGATCAAATGCGATTATGTTGTTGTCTTTATAACCTGTTTTACATTAACTTTCGGGGTTATCGATGATCTTATGAGCGAATTGGAACATTTAATGCAGTTCTGTTATCTCTAGTTTTGCTTTGAAATTTTGAATACTTGAAACTTCCATTTCCTCCCAGTGTTCATTGTTGATTTCTTAACAATGTGCAAGCATCAAACTCAGGAATCTAGAGAACCCTCCACATTAGGATTACTGTTGTAATCATCCGCATCTTTCTTCTTCTTCTTCTTCAAATAGTGAAAAGTTACAAAAGGTGCATCATAGGGGGTTACAAAGGACAAGCCCAATTAGTACTAAAGCAAGCATAGAATCATGGTTACGAAAAATAAGAGTGCACCAAGGTAAGCAAATTGAACAAATTAAATTCCAAACTTCCTACATTACAGCCATTTCTGTTACAATAATAATGTAAACAGCCATTTAACCATATTTGCTAATAATGATGTTTATCTGGGATTTTTTTTTTCTTTCTCTTTTGAGAGAAATGGCACGCCAATTTGGATGTTAAAGCCACATTTCTGTTTTTGAGCTTGTCCAAGTCGAGATCTTCTTGCTCAGGATTGCAAGACCAAGTCTGCACTTAATGAGGTGACTTCACCACTGTGGCACCATCCCCTTATGCCCACAAAATGTTTTTTTACACTCTTTTTTATTTTGGAGATTTTTTTAACAAATTCATAAAAGTAAAAGTAGTAGGTTGAGATGCTGGCTAGAACTGACTGGATTAAAATCTTATATCTGTATGTCGGTTGAGTCACTCAAGAGTTTAGACTATGTGCTGAGATAGAAGCACTGGGAACATGATTTATATATCTTTTTATGAAATTGTTCGTTCTATTAACTCTCTGTTTGAGTTTTTCATTCTTCCAATGAAATTGTTCATTCGGTTAAGTTTATTCTCTTGGCTGTTGTGGTTTCTATTAACTTAATATGATAATATTATGTTTTAGGTTTGGGCAGCTCCAGGCGGTTGATCTTCAAAGCATTGAGCCTTCCATTAGGGCAGGTACATGCAACAACTCTTAGGAGTTCATTACTGTCAATCATCTTGAAACTTGTTTGCTGTTCTTCTAGCCATGCTTTCGCTTGTTTCTCACTGTTAAGTGTTGATTTCAAATCGCACGTCTATTCAAAATGGAAATTTAAATCACATAATCGTTATTTTCATTGGAAAATACTGATCATAAGATGTGGAGGCATTGCCTACTTCTCACGACACTGGTGATGCAATGAAGCATATCGTGGAGGGGGATAGCAGCAATAGGACCCGAAACTTAGCACTGTTTACTTGAGCTATCATGGCCAGGATAATTGATTACGATTTCAGATACCAAAAAAGCTGCTCCCCCACCCACAGATGTTTATATTTCTTTCTGGGAGATTTTTGGATCATAATTTTATCAAGTTATTAAAATGCTAAAAACCTCAAGACAGTTAAGACGGTTAGGAATCACGACCCTTCACAATAGCATGATATTGTCCACTTTGAGCGTAAGCTCTCATGACTTTGCTTTTGGCTTCCTCAAAGACCTCTTACGAATGAAAATGTATTCCTTACTTATAAACAACCTCTTAATTAGTCAATATGGGACTCCTCTTCCAACCCTCCTCAACTCCTCAACAAAGACAAACACCTCAACTCCTCAACAAAGACAAACAGCTAGAGTGCAGCATACTGATTTTCCTAATATTTACAGATACTGAAGGTGGCAATCAGCGGGATGATGTTTCTGAAACATTCGAAAACAGGTAACCTGGTTATTTTGCAACTTGTGCTGTTACAACATTGGGCAGGAAATTTCAGTCCTAACTCCATTTTTTCTTTTGTTTACCCCCAGAGAGGCCATGATTGGCGCAGTTCCAGTCTTTGATGAGCCGTATATCAGAGTTCCTAAAGTTCTGAATAAGGAGTAGTTACTAAGGTAGGCAGCTTGTTTCATCTGTTTCTGTTCTTCATTAATGGCATGTTCTTCAACATCTTATGTCGCCGAAATGATTAACTTTGCTACAAGTTACTCGGGGATATTCGAACTACAGTTCAAATTAATCACCCATAAATCCTAATCTTAGTTCAAATGTCTAGTTTCCCCATTTTTTAAAATCCAAAACTCAAATTCTATGTTGGAGAAAGGGAGCTGTCCTCCTTGTTGAGCTCATCAACTCTCCTTGGAGAGATAATGGAGAGAGATTCAGGTCAATCTAGCCTCTTCATCTCATAAATCCATGTCCAGATTCATATTGTTTGTAGATATTATTTTTCAGTTCAGAGTCGTCTCTTAGGCTGCTTCAAGGATGGCTTTGGTGGGTCCATTGGTTACCTAAGTATGAGGTGCAAATGGCTAGCAAGAATGTTCAGAATAATAATTATTTAGCAATTTGGTCAACTCTGTTAGATGAACAGACTTTTCACAATGGTATGATATTGTCCACTTTGAGCATAAACTCTCGTGTCTTTGTTTTAGACTTCTCCAAAATGCCTCATATCAATGGAGATAGTATTTGTTGATTATAAACCCCACGGTTATAAACCAACAAGCTCATCTAGGGAAAGTCTTTTAAGCTTCTAATTTTGAATTCAAACCCCTTCAATTTATTTTTGGTTCATTTTATATTCTATCATATGTTAAATTTTAATCTTTTATGTTTTTAATAAATGATAGTTAGCGGATAATTCGAAAGTTATTTTTAAAATTAATATTAGAATTAAATTGATTGTATATAATAATATTATTTTTCTAATCAATATATTTTGGGGCAGACGCAGGGTAGGTAGGATAGTGCTGGGTCCCACCGGATAGTTTTAGACATTAAAAATATCCCTAATTTATTATTGTTTATTTACATTGAAAGTCAATGAGTTGTCATGTTGACTTTTTACCAAAGAAAAATCGTCCTAAATCTTTAAATATATCACGCTATAATAATAATAATAAAATATTATTTCTTTTTTAGAGGTCAGAAATTCAAATCTTTATATAAACTAATTATTTAACGGAAAGTTTATTATAAAGTTTGGAATTTCCTTAATCAAACTGGATGACATGGCACGTGCGAGAATTACCAATAATTAAAGTATTGATTAAACTTAAATTAATTAACAAAGATAAGGAGGAAATTCACGTAAGCTTATACCAAAAGGTTGAAAAGGCCCAAACAAAAAAAAGGCAATATTATAATTATTGGGTTGGGATCACCTGGTTTCGAGTTCAGTGCATCTGAAACGTGGCGGGAAGTTATTGGACGGAGTATAATTTGCCGAATGTTTGAGTCACCCACCAAGAGGGTGGGTGAGGTCGAAATTCCAAACAGTTGGAAATGGAGATGGGCGGTGCTCTG
Organism: Cucurbita pepo subsp. pepo; assembly: GCF_002806865.2. Classification (NCBI taxonomy): domain Eukaryota; kingdom Viridiplantae; phylum Streptophyta; class Magnoliopsida; order Cucurbitales; family Cucurbitaceae; genus Cucurbita; species Cucurbita pepo. The sequence goes on along the minus strand of NC_036639.1, from coordinate 2,935,074 downwards.
TTTCTTCTACTTTTCTGCGGCCCCATTTGATTTTAGTCTTGATCAACGAGGAGCCGACAGATCCACCACTTCCAAAAAGCTTCCCAAATTTACCCTTGCTTGGCTTCAACTTCGAAATCGCCACTCCATTTCTTGAAATCGAAGTTGCTGTATGGAAATGTGTGGAAATGAATTGTCGGAGTGGTTGCGGCGGTGAAGATCGGGGAAATTCTGGATCGGCGGCGGAAGAGAAAATGGTGGTCTCTGCATCTTCGTCTTCCTGCAGATTCAGTGGACTATGGCAATGGGTCTTCACTGTAAGCCGGTGGGGTTGCGAGTAGACGGTGTGGTAATAGTCGTACCACTTTCCTATATAACTACTTCAACCGCTTTCAACGAAAACCTTGTTTGGACGGAAGAATTCAAGGCCTTCATTCTGCTCTGTTTTCAAACACCGACGACGCCGCTTTAGCCGACTTCTCTTCCTCTTCTTTCGCTGATTCTCCTTGTTTTCTTTGGATTCTAACGTTTTCTTATGGCTTCTGTCGAATTGGGGAAGCCGAGTTATGAGGCTATGAGCCAAGGGGAAACCAGAGCACGATTGGAGAATGGGAAGAGAGAAGAAACAGATTTGAATGACACGAGAAATGGGATGAAGAAGAATGGAAATCGTACAGTATCGTCTTCCTTACCTATGCTCGGATGCGGATGTTTCAGAGTACAACGCGATGAGGAAGGGAATTTGGATATAGACGTCGTCAATGGCTCTGGGGAGCGTCCGCAGCCCACCCACCTTCTTATAATGGTTAACGGTCTCTTTGGCAGGTTACTCCATTTTCCTTTGAGATTCTTTTGGTTGTTGCTATGATTCAAGCAATTGAAATCCCAATTCATCGCTCTATAATGAATTCTCTTCAGTGTTTCATTTGCATTTATGTGGGTACTGTTTCTATATTGGTTTCTTATCTTATAATCAATAGTGGGTCGTATTGTTCTACTTCTGGTAGGTATTAGCTCTAGCTGTAGAATGTTGACCAGCTAAGCCCCAAGTATTTTAACGAACAGTTGCTCCAAGACACTAATTAATAACAAACTGCTAATGGGATTTTCTTTACACTGTAAACAAATCCATGCCATTTGGTATTTACATAGTCGATTTTTATTCTTTTCTGGGTGATGCATTGGCAGTGCCAAAGATTGGAAATATGCAGCGGAGGCGTTTTTGAAGATGTATCCTGAAGATATTGTTGTTCATTGTGAGTCTTTCAATGTGATCTTCTTTTAATTTCAACAATTAAAGTATACACAATGCAAAGGAAGCTTACCCTTTTCATATTTTCTACTGGTTGTCCTGTTTTTGTCTGAATTCCTTTGTGTTCACTTTGTAACAAGCTTCTTTTATGAGTACAATGTCATCAACTATACTTGTGTTATTTGCAGGCAGTAAACGTAATTACTCAACATTGACTCTTGATGGTGTTGATGTGATGGGAGAAAGACTAGCAGAAGAGGTGTTTCATCATTTTCAAAACTAAGTTTATATTTCTTTGTTTATTTTTCATATGTCAAGCCTTGATTCGGTTTTCCATTCAGATTTTGTCAGTTATCAGGAGACATTCCAGTGTCCAAAAGATCTCGTTTGTATGCCATTCATTAGGCGGACTGATAGCAAGGTATGCCATTGCAAAGCTTTATGAGCAAGATGCACTAAAAGAAGATGTCCAAGTTAATGGAGAGTATGACAAACATGGGCTTAGAGATCAAAGCAAAGAAGAGGAATTTAAAGGAAAAATAGCAGGGCTGGAACCAATTAATTTTATAACATGTGCGACCCCACATCTGGGTTCAAGAGGGCATAAACAGGTGAATAATCAATGGGTTTTTTTTCCTACTCTTGTTTGATATGCTTAAATGTCACTTCTGCTACTTTGATCATAATTTGACATTGCTGAAAAATTCAAAACTTCTGCATCTTGTCTAGAAAATACACTGTGACCAAATATAGGCTATTTTACTATTTATTCTCCCCTTTGATTTGATCGTGCTCGGCATCATTGACGATTCGTTAGTGACTACAATCAAACTCTTCGTTCTAACGAAGGTTTCGTTCTGAAATAGATTATTTTGCTTGAGTAAATCTATCTTAGAATTTGAAGGTTGTAGCATTCTAGTCATGTATGTGGCTCTTGAATTTATGAAGCACTTTTCACGTTTCAGGTTCCTATGTGTTGTGGCTTTTATGCCCTGGAAAAAGTAGCTGTCGGCACATCATATTTCTTTGGAAGAACTGGGAGGCAATTATTTTTAATTGACAAGGACAGTGGAAAATGCCCCCTTCTTTTTCATATGGCTGGTGATCGTGAAGATCTCAAATTTTTGTGAGTCCACTCTTTTTGAGCTCAAGTTCACAACGATTTCTTGCCTGCTTCTAGAGAAATTCATCTTCACCTGTAATAATATTGTGGTCTTTCTACTGCAGATCTGCTTTGCAGTCGTTTAGGCGACGTGTTACCTATGCTAATGCACGTTACGACAGTATCCTGTCATTATTTCTCTACTTATCTATTTTTCTATTATAACTCTCCTCCTTGTAGTTTGAAAAAGGTTAGAATTTAGATCCTATGGTTTTAAAATTTAGAATTTCATTCTTATGGTAAGATAAAACCTCATAAACAATCATTGTAGTTTGACAAAACATTTATAAATAGTCCCAACATTTGATAAATAGTCAAACTATAGAGATGGGTTCTAGCTTTTAAAATCATCGAGACTAAATTCTAAATTTCTCCAAAAACCTTATTCTTCAATGCTTCCCAATTTTTCGAGTAGGTGCTCTCAAGCATTACATTCCTGAAAAAAGATAGTTGAACTCAAGATGATTGAAAATAATCTGAGTCACTGATTCTACTCTCAAGTAAACTCATCAGATTGACTGTTGTATTGCCCTATGTTTATATATAAACCCTAACACTATACACAGACGTCGTTGGATGGTGTACATCTTCTATCAGGCGTCACAAAGAGTTGCCAAAGGTAATTTTGAATATTACCCATGAAGCTTTCTATGTGGACTTTGAACTACTATCTCACTGGTTCTTACCTTTCAGCTCAAAGGGTTATCAGGCGATAGTGAATATCCATATATTGTAAATGTAGAGATGGCAAAAATTTCCAGTCCTGAGTTATATGTGCCATCAGAGGCCGAAGCCAATGGATACAAGAAAGCTGTTTTGGAAGGTAAGCACTCATTTAATAGTTACTGTTTAAACTTTCCCAGTCAATTGGAGATCAACTGTTCTTGTATTGCGTATCATAAGTTCGTCTCATGTTATCTTATTCATAAGTTTCTTTTGCGATTTCGTGATCATGATTTCCAAAGATCTTAATTTACAATTTGTTAGTTTGGCCATCTTTAACATTGTAGTATTATTGTGTTAAAATCATTGTAGAAGAAATGATCAAAGGTTTATCGAGCGTGAGCTGGGAGCGAGTCGATGTTGACTTTCACAAAAGTAAACAAAGGAATAATGCTCACCTTACTATTCAGGCAAGTTTGCATCCTGCAGCCTAAAATTTTTATCTGGCGAACACAGAACTAGATGTAATTAGCAAGTCATCATCCTTGGATCAGACCTTGTTATCATTCTCAATTAATAAGTTCGAAGTACATGTTTCTATCAGGTTAATAGGTACAAAGACAATTCCGATGGCGCCTGTGTGATCCAACATATGATTGACAATTTTATCTTGTAGCATGCGACAAATTGAATTCTTGTCAATGAATTTCAAGTTCTCAAACGAACAACACCCTGGAAGGAAAGCACGCTCGCTTACGCGCTGGGTTGATCGTTGCTAATAACATCTATACTTAGACTGAATTGGCTTGAGCATCAGGTACAGAGTCATGTTGTTTAGTTCAAAAAGTATTCTTTGTGCATCAAGAAGGCAAAAGTAGCAGAATATGACTCATGATTCCTACTGTTTACAAGTGAAGAGGCCAGTTTTGTGTTAAAAAGACTTGGAAGCATTTGCACATTCTTGAGGTTTGTGGTGTTGAATACAGCAATAGCGGCATTGAATTGATTCTTTAAAAATTCTCTAGCTCTCGAAGCTGTAGCCTCTCCTTTGATAAGAACTGTATTCTCTTTTACTTCGGCACTTTCCGCCAATAAACATTCATTTTGCATAGAATTTAACAAAAAGTGCTACTTGTACGTGCCAGAGAAAGCACAAAGAATAGTCTGTAGCAAGTGGAAGTGAAATGAGAGTATAATTTTGCTTTCTTTTATCATTGATACCATCCAGCCTCTAGGATGATGAAGATGAGTAGTAGGACACATTGTTTTGGCACACAAACGTGTGTTTTTCCACTTGCTTGTTCTCTCATGCCATTGCATTTGATCCGCAAGAGAATTGTGGCTGAAATTCAAGACCAACCGAATAAAGTGCAAGGCTCAGCTGCTGCATCATGTAGCAACCAAGGTGAGTGGTTTCAATTCAAGTGGTTTCAATTCAAGTGCATGTTTATTTCCTTTTGAATGCGTGAATGGCTTTACTTGGATGCCAATTTGAGCGCACTAAAACATTGAAATGCTGTGTAAGGAGGCCAGGACCTGTCAATTCTGCATGCCAATTCCTTCACTGTTGTCCCCACCGAAACTGTGAGATCCACGTTGGTGGGAAAGAGTAACAAAACATTCCTTATAAGGTTGTCCCACAAGCAATATGTATAACCAAAAAGAGAAACTTTGAGATCCAACATTGATTGGAGAGAGGAACAAAACATTGCTTCTAAAGGTGTAAAAAACTCTTCCTAGTAGACAAACACAAGTAACCAATGAGAGGAACTATACGATCCTACACTTGGAGAGGAAGCATTCTTTATAAGGGTGTGAAAACCTCTCCTTAATAGACTCATTTTAGAACCGTGAGGTTGATAGTGATACGTAACAAGTCAAAGCGGACAATATCTACTAGTAGTGGGTTTGAGCGGTTGGAGCCTCCAACAAAAGCAAAATCCTTGCTATCAAACTGATCATGGCTAATCTTTATTTAATAATCCCTTAATACACATTCAAAATCTATAGTCTTAATAACACTATTCAATACAAGTTTGAAATATAATTTCTAAATTCTCCATTAGATGTAAAAATAAATGGATGTCAGCTTCAAAGAACACAGAATAGCAGAAGCAAAGGGGATCGATCATGTCAGAAATTTTTCACAGGAATTAAATTGCAAGAGCATTAATCACGGTAAACATTAAAACGCTAGAATACAGCCTTCCAGAAAAGGAATGCCATCTTAAAACTAAAGACTACAATAAAGAAACCTCATAAAGCAAATGGTTTGTTCCTTCGGGATGGCAGCTAAATTAGTTCCATTTTCAGTACTAGTTGGAAGCCCGTCAGCATCAGCAAAAGGGCATTACCATTGAACAAAAGCTGCGGCTAAATTGTATCAGGTAAGACAAGGGTTTTGAAGGTCAACAGTGTTTCCAAAGCTAATCTAGTATAGAAAATGTTCTTTGTTTATTCAACACCCTGAAACTAAGAAAATAAATTCGTCTGCAGATTCAAATCAAGCATCTACCTCATCAAGAATGTTTGGGATGAATTCTCTGGTGTGCATTCCACTGGAGCAACATCCATATTATTGACGTACCTGTTAACAAAAAGATCAACATCAATGAAGGTATCTTCACGTTTAAATCAAAGTTTTGGAGTAAAAAACAAAAGGCCAAACAAAAAAGGCATCATCTAACAAATATCATATTTCAGAATAAATGCAATACCGTGAATGGGAACAAAATCAGTCTAATATTGATTGAAATGGCTAGCTAAAATATATCATAAAAAAAAAGACCAGGCTTTCCATTAGTCATGTATTAGATCTGATAACAATATATAGGATCAGTTCAGATAAATTCTTCTGAAAAAATTAGTGTTCTAGTTTAGGACTTAAGAATACAAGAAGAGAATAGGATATAAGAACAATGGGTATGAAGTCCAAATCCAACCCAATCAGTCATGAATTTAATCTAGCAATCATACCCGCAAAGATGCCAACGGTCGTGAGATTCGCGATGGACATGGTATGATATATCAAGTGTTCGGTCAAGAAATGCCCCAAAGCATAGATGAAGGACAAAAAGGTCGCCAAATAAATGGGCTTATTCTCAAGGTTGAATGCACAGAGAATGCAAAGAGTGCAAGTTAGGAGAGTCCACACTCCAAATGTCCTTCCATGAACTTCAGTCACTATCACAAAAGACAGCAAGAGAGAGCAGAATAGTCAGGATTGAGCATGCCCTAAGATAATGACATGAATTGGCACCAAAAGTTAAGCCATGATTTAAATAGATACACGACCTTTAACTTGACAGATAAATTAGAATTAAAGATGAATTAAAGCAATATTAGAATAGGGGACCCTAGCTTGAAATCCATGCTGGTTATTTTTTCCTATTTACTAAAATATAAGCTCACACACATAAGGAGAAGAAGGAACGATTTTCTCAACATAAAGCCTATGCTTCTATAACTAATAATAGTTATCACGAATGTTCTGAATCCACACGTACTGAGAAGATTAAGAAACACTTTAAATAAACAAATTTCCTATAATATAACAGCCTAAGCTTCTAGTGTAAGTAGTAATTGAACATGACATTAAATCCAGATAACACATTCACTCATTAAAACATAATATAATAGCCAAACAACAATAGAAAATAAGCAACATAGGGAAGGGGAAAATATTCCACTAATATTTTGTTCAATAAAACTCTACTACTGAGCATATTGCATGTTGTGTAAGAATAGGAGCCATGGCATCATTTTGATTGTGGCATGGTTACTGAAGCAAGTTAAACACATCTCCAACTCATTCACCTTCAAATTCAAATGACGAGAGTAAAACTTCAGCACCAGGACATATCCTACCATGGTGGCTTTTCCTCTAACACAATTTTGCAAAGAAAAACTAATAATAAAAGTAAATAAAAATCTCTGTGGAGAATTTTGAGTATGAAATAGAAGTTTATAAATGAGAAGGTATACAGGTATACAGTCCTCTTATACGTCACATTTCGAATAGTCTCCTTCATTGATAAACGTCTGTTTAGAATCTTATAATCAAAACGGATGTACGCATAGCATGAAATCATAGTGGAAATGGAGAATCCCAGAAGTCCAAAATTGAAGAAAACTTGATATTGGGTGTGTTAGATGAGCAGCGGAATGGCAGATTAGATTAACCAAGTAAAAGTGGGTTCAAAACCAAAACCTAAGAAACTGAGTAAGCTCATTTTTCAGGCTTAAGAATTAATAGGGTGGATTGATTTTATAGGTAATACTAGTATGATCAAGGAAAAACACTTTCATATATAGGTTCCAATTTACGAATTTCACTATCTACGAAGAATCACAATAAAAAGGAAGCAACAAATTTCGTCCTTCTCCCTAGTACACTTTTTTGGTCAATGAAATATTCAAACAGAGTTCAGCATTGCCTAGGAGAAGAAGGAGAAATATCATCTTTAGGTCTTTGCCCTCTGGTCACGGATCGAAACACAGGACAAGAACTTCAGTCCGTGACAATACATCGTCATCGCAATAAAAGAAGTAGTACGAATTGTGATTCAATGGAATTCAAATATTCACGGGAGAATCAACGAGATAACAGTACAAGATTCATGCATCTGGATACGAGAGGAACACAACGCACATTTTGAACATGAGTTGCAGAAACTAAATTAATGGATGACTGAGAGAGAAAGATTACTGGTTGTGTTGGAGAAGACGGCGAGCCTCAACGCCCATATGTCGAAGAATCCGAACCAAACGGAGGCCAACCGGAGCGATCCCACCAGCATCAGCCACCATCCTAGCAGCTTCATTTCACTGAGATCTACAGGAATTCCAGTCGCTCCTGGCTCGCGCCCTCGATCTCACAAAATAGGGAAAAATAAATAAAATAAAAATAAAAATAAAAAACCAGCGATGCAATAAAGTATAGAAAATAAATTAATTTAAATTCTCGTCGCCATTTAAATCTCTCCTTAATTAAATTTATTATTATTATTATTATTATCATTAAACAGTAAAAAAATAATATAATTTTTTTAATTAATTATAAGTTTATTTCATAATTTTTAAATTTATATCTAATAAAATTTCGACTTTGTAACTGTCCAAGTTATTTATATAATCATCAGTTTCACAATTTTAAAACACATTTATGTTAAGGAGAGATTTACATACCTTTATAAAAAATATTTCGTTCCCCTCCCAAACGACATGGATTTCATAATCCAAATCCTGATGTCTAGCTTTGATATTATTTGTCCACTACTAATAAATTTTGTCCGCTTTAGCTGTACCTACGATTTTAAAACACGTCTGTTAGTGATAAACTTCCGCACCTTTATGAGAAATATTTCATTTGGTTCTCTTTCCGTTCAAAATTCAGATAGCACGTGCGTGGTGTGGTGTACGTACCGGCCCACGTTTTTTATATTAAAAAAAATAAATTAAACCCCACCTTATTATATAATTCAATTAGCCATTATTTCCACCTGCCACTTTTCTCTCCACTTTTTAGCTTCTTCTTCGCAAGAATTCAAATTCAAATAATTACCTAATTTCCAATCCCTACCCACCAAGTTAGTTCAACCATTAAAAAGTTCGAGATTTAAATTATTCTACGAACAAAATTGACTAAAATTACATATTACCGGTAACGTAGGAGACATCTCTATTTTTCCCCTCGAGAATCCTTAGAATTACCACTGCTTAGCTTGAACTATGGTGTAAAAAAAGAAAAGAGGATGTCAATCTTTTCCTTTTCTTTCTGTACGACTAAAATTACATTCAATTGCAAAGAAACTTAGTCATTGAATAGAAGAAAGTATAAAGATTGTTATCAATAACTTAAAATATATTAATGAAACATCGTTAACCCTAGATTGTTATCGATACAAAATTTGTAATTATCTAAGAATAAATGAAATTCATATTAGATCGTTCATTTTGTTAACTGTGAACCGAACGAAATGTGAGAGGGTATTGTATGATTTGGGGAAGGGTGTGAGTTTAAAGGTAATAGTGGTAGTGTGTGACAGAGGTTGAGGTGGGGAATTGTATGTGTCCTATAATGCCACCTTTTGGACCATTGCTTGCTCTGTTATTTTGGACCATTTCCTTGTCCTGTCCCTCACAAACTATGCATTCTTTCCATCATAATGTCCCCCTCCTCCCTTTCTCTCGATCTCACCATCTACTTTCTTGTGGGCTCGTATCCTCTGACACACCACCCTGTATCAGACTCTGATATCATTTGTAACAGTTTAAATTCACCATTAGTACATATTGCTCGTTTTAGCTCGTTACGTATCGTTATCCAAAACGTGTCTACTAGGGAGAGTTTTTCACACCCTTCTAATGACTGTTTCGTTCCTCTCTCCAACCGATGTGAACTCTCACAATTTGTGTGTAGGACATGGTTGGATTGTGAAATCTCACATCCGTTGGAGAGAGGAACTAAGCAAGGGTGTGGGAACCTTTCTCCGTTTTAAAATCCTGAAGTTAACGACCAATCGTAACGAGTCAAAGCCGACAAGCTTGAGTTGTTACAAGACAACTACTAACATTATTCAAATAAAAATAAAAAGGTGACCACTTTGTAATCAATCCCCACCCAATCAAATTCTTTATAATAACAACACCACGCTTGTTCCTTCAGCTAATCATAATCCCTAAACATGCTGTAATTATAAGGATAAAACCATAATGTAAGGATCAAGAAGGTCAATTAATGGTCAGATTTGAATATATATCAACAAGAACAACATCTTCGAAGCCAACCCCTTGTTGTTCTTCACCAAACAATGTCACACACCAACCATTAAAAAAAGGAAAAAGGGAAGAGCAAAAACAGTGCCCTGTCGACTGTTCTACTCTCTCTTTCACAGACTGTACAAAAACCCTGTAAAAATGGTTGTTAGCAGAACCCCAAATCACTCCCACACGACGGAATAAAAAGCCGTCGACAAATTGCGCCACTCAAAAACCCAAACGCATTCAATTATGACTCAAAGAACAAACAAAAACAAAGAACAAAAAGTACCATCCCCATCACGAGGCTGTGGGTTGGATGATCTCAAGCAAGAAAATCCAACGGTTGACACAGCTCCTTCCTCAGCCTTTGTGAGAAAAGCCTGCAAGCGTCCATGCTAAGATCGATGGCCGCTGCCAATGCCACGAATGCGGCCGCGTCTTCTGTGCAGTTCACGTGCTGCACGCTCACTTCCACTCTCGGCTTGCTGCATTTCCCTTCCCCTTCTATGCTAGCCCCCATCACAAACCCTCTATACACACAATACGGCCAAAGCCCGTACCCATAATCCCCGCTGCTCCTCGGACTACACGCCGGCGACGTTGAGTTCACCGGCGTTGATCTCCCCGTTGAGCTTCCACCCAAGTCAATCACGAACTTCCCTCCCTTGTTCGTGTTTAGAGCCGACTCCGCTAGTACAATCCCGGCCGCGCTCATCCCTCCGTTCGTGTCCGGCATCAGCTCAAATCGGTAGCCTAAACCGTCCGACCCACCCCGCTCCCGCCATGCCTCGAGTCGACCCCATGGCTTCCACGTGCCATCGCCTGGTCGAAGAATCAGCCACGATCCTGGGTTGGACCGGCTGACCCTATCGGAACCCGGCGAAGCAACGAACGGGGTGACCATAGAAGCGGCGGCGACGGGTGAACCGGAAAGGTCGTGTACGGTGATGGACCAACCCTTACGCTCCTTTCCTGGGCGTTCCCTTTCGCTTCCGAACGAGCTAAGCCAACCCCTTGAACTGCTCGATTCTGTAGGCAATGATCTGAAACGAACCAACCAAATATGGACCCAACCCAGTTAGAATAAACAGCTGAATTTCTAAGTACAATTACAAAACTAGCAACGGAGGGGACAGAGAACAGTAAGAGCAAGGTGAAAATTCGAGTGAGGACGAAGAATATTAAGTAAAGATGCTCTTATACCCATTTACAACCTTAATTTCCTGTCTGTTTCCTTTTTAAGGACTTAATCTTACATTACAGAAAGAGTAAAGCAGAACCCTTAGTTTGATAGCAACTTTACCGTACATTCAATACAAAGCTTTACGCATTGCTGTTTCGCAGTGCATTCAAATTCTAATAAAACGAGCTAGGAACGCGCGGAAAGGAAGAATTCGTGTGCAACCAGAAAAGAGAAAGGATACGAACAGGGCTTGAAGCATAATGCTACAAGAACACTAGTTTGATTCTAAAAGGCGAATACGAGTTGAAAAAAGTAGACAAAGAATGAAAACAGCGGCGGAGAATGGGGGGAAAACTTTAACGAACCTGGATCTTTGAGTCCGGTCGCCGGTTCTGAAGCTGAACTTGCAGGTGAATACGGGTTGTCTAATGTTGCCCTGAATCTGGAACACCTGTGGACTGCATTCAGGTTCACCATCGAACTGAAACACGAATCTCGGGTCGGGTTCGGCTTTGACATTCAAATGGAATTGCGCACAAGAACCCTTAGAGTCTTTCCCTACTGAAATCCACCCATTGTGGAATACTGTAACCTTTGATTCAGTTCCCGCCAGTACCAAAGGTACAGATACTTTACCTAATAGTCTCCCGGAGTCGACGCCGCAAGTGGTACCTCTCCGCCCGCTATAGATAGAGATTTTCAGGCACGGTCTCGAAGCGAATAAAGATTTTCCAGCAAGCTTCTCGAGATCAGACTTACTGAGATGAAACGTAGCCGCCGTTGACGGAACCTGACCATCGGGAAACTGATTCTCAGTAAACGGCACAACGGCGGTTTGCACCGGCAGTTTCTTAAACTTGATTTTACAAAAGCAAGGAGACGAAGAAGGATGAACAACGGAACGAGTAGGCTTAGACGCCACCGGAACCTTAAGAGCAAGATTTCCAACAGTGAGACGCACAAAAGGGCACGGATCCATGGATGCCCCTCCGCACTTCACTCAAACAAAAAAAAAAACTCAACACACCAAGAACAACAAATCGCAAAGAAAGCGAGAGTTGAATCCGTCAGAGCAAGGAGTCTTAATCATGGAAGCAAAACCTAGAAATGCGTGTAAAATGGCGCAAATATACCCTCAAAAACACCATTACCAGAACAATAACCTCGATTCCCCGGCGGTTCTTCCGCTTCAGAATGCAGTGCAGAAAAGGGAAAAATAGTACAGACGAATCAAAATCCACCTCGAGGATGAACTCTTAATTAAATCACTCTGCAACAAAATTGCAGAAGCAATTACTGTTCGTAGAAGAAAGTACGGAAGAAGAAGAAGAAGAAGAAGAAGAAGAAAGAGTTCTTAGAGAGAAGCATTAGTTGCGAACAGGCTGTGAATGAATAGGGGAGGGTTTGCGTTTGGAGAAGCCTTTCAGAATTTGGTTTCCAGCTGTGTACAGCCTGTCAATCAAATGCCAATTCAGCCCCTCTAATTTCCATTTTTTTAATATTCTAGCCACGTCCCTCAGCTCCTTATATACACCCGTGGGCCCCACTTGTCCCACGTTTGCAGACTTTTCTTCTAATTTCCACTTTTACCCTTGGTTTATAAAAAATCCTGATCGTCGGTTTTAATGAGGATTCAGATGATTTGTTTCTGGCCGTGGATCTGCATACCGTTTTGGATTTAAGGATTTTTTTTTTTCTCCCACCAAAAATACCCACCCTCCACCTCATGTTCATTGACCACTCGGATACCAGTCTGACGTCACTTCGCACTTTTGAACTGCAGCCATTTGTCTCCGTCTGACGTGGCATATTCTAATTATTACAAATCCTCAAATGGTTAAATCCTTACCATTTCTCATATTTATGTTAAATATACTTAAAAAATAAATAAATTATATTTTTTAAATGTGGAAAATTATGTAATATTGAAATTTAAGTTTTTAAGAAATTAAAATTATCTATTTGAAATTTATTTAAATAAATATCTTTAATATATATATTAAAATATTAATAATATGGGTTAGGCATTGTGTATTTGACAAGACTAAATATCTGCCGTCATATCGATTGCGAGCCAACCAAACCAAGCAATTAGCAATGGACAAAAGCATACCTCCATGTGACAAGTTGAATGTCCTAGTGGATTAAATTATTAATTTTGTTTTGTAAGCCTTTTAATTTTTTTGAATTATTTGGATAATTATCGTCGTGGCAACAGTGATCGGGAACACAAAATTTATCACGTGAAAAAATATCACAAAATTATACAAAATAGCGTTTAAAAGCTGATGATTATAAATGAAGGAGGCTATTCACTGTGTTCGAAGCCCCGTTATAACTGAAATACTAATTAATCGAACTAAGAAATAAAACTAGTACAAATGTCATTGCTACTGGCTCAATTTAATTACAACAAATTTTCATAATAAATTGAAATAATTGCAATAATTTAATTTAATTGGCTCTATATTTAAAGGGTTTAGGTGTGATAATTTAGATGGGTTGATTTTTTTTCAAAAAATATATATACATATAGTTATAGTTATTATAGTTATATCTACTTGCAACTAATAAATAGCTGAGGAAGGAGAAGAGATTTGCTCAATCGGGCAGGAAACTCGGCCCAAATGCTCGTTTTTCATTTCCATTTTAATTTCGCTTAAATTCCAACATGTGAGATCTTATATCGATTGGAGAAGAGAAAAAACATGTGTTCTCTCCCCAGTGACCCGTTTTAAATTTTTGAATGGGAGGCACAGTAGAAAAACTCTAAATAGGACCATATATGTCTGTGGTGGGCTTAAGTTGTTACAAATGATATTAGAGTTAGCCATGGGGCAGTGTGACAATGAGGATGTTGGGCCCCTAAAGAGCAAATTGTGAGATCTCATATAAATTTGAGAGAATAACGAAACATTTCTTATAAAGGTGTGAAAACGTAGAATATATATACATACATATACATAAGAGCAAATGGTGCGTTTGGTTTGAAGTTGGTGGCGTTTTGGGCAGCGACAACCGTCGTTTAGTGTGCCTTTTCATGTTGTTTTTTGTTTTTTTTTTCAAATAATAATTTTAGGTAAATTATTGATGTAAAAATATAAATTAATTGCACAGTTACCACGATAAAATTATTTAGATTAATTAATTAAATAATAACTATATAATTTGGGGGAGATTTCGCATTATTTAATTTACATCATAAAGTCCCACAGCTTCGAAGCTTTTGACCATTTACATTATATTTTCAATGAAAAAAAAATTAAAAAAGGTCAACTCTCAGTTAGGTTGACCAGACATTGGGTTTAAAAGGATTATATTTTATTTTTAAAATTTAATTTGATGTGGGATATAATAAACATAACATATAGTACGCAATAAATAATTAGAGTGGGAGTGTCACATCATCTCTTACTTTTTATTTAATGTTGGATTTTATCTCATTTTTTGACCTTATTTTAATTAATTCAACCATTCTTTTCCTCCGACATTCTCACTTTTTTATTTTTTATTTTTAAAAAATTAAATTAAATTGGTTATTCTCTATAATTAAAAAAAAAAAAATAATAATAATAATAATTTATTTAGTCAACTACATTATCCTTCCGCCAATTATACCTTACATTCAGGATTCATGCCGTGCATGTTGCCGTCTTTTGAGATCTTATAATAATAATAATAATAATAATAATAATAATAATAATAATCGATTTATTTTATTTCATTTCGTAATTATTATTTATTTTTTAATAACTTAATTTTTTTAATTATTTGAAAGAAATTTTTAAAAAATATATATTGAAATCAAATTTAGATTATTTATTTGAAATAAATAAATAGATATTTTATAAATTAACATTTTTTTTGTATTAAATAAATAAATTTGAATAAATGACTTTGACTGCAATTTGAAAAATATATGGTCAGTTTGTGTTAAAAAAATTATAATCGGGATAATTGGATTGAGTCTAAAAAAATATTTGAATCCGACCCAACCCAGTAACTTTTAACTTTGTTTTTAAAATTTAAAATATAGAAAATTTATTATATTATTTACCTTTAAAATCATAGAAAAATTATGGCATTTTTTAAATGAAACTAAATTTATAATTTAATAGCAAAAAGCCCATGGGCCGAAATATGGGGAATGGCCCAATAAGATGGGACGATTTTTCATAATATTTTATAACGTGAAGAAAACGAAGATAACGAATCCAATCCCAATTGATAGGTCTCCGTTGTCTTTCTCACGCTCTGTTAGGAGCTATGTCGATTTCGACCTTTTTCGGCTGTAGGATTTCGGTTCCGCCATTGGTGAATCCATCTGCAAGAAATGCTGCTGCTCCATGTTCCGGCGGGAGTTTGGTGATTGAATGCTCGTCGAGGCCAAACAAGAAGGCGACTGCACATCACATGAAAACGAGGCCACGGAAGTCTCAGCCATGGGACATTAAGCGCAAGCCGACTGTGTATCCTCCTCTGCCGAATCTTCCACCGGACTGGACTTTTGTTTCACCAGTCTCTGGCGATGGTAATGTGGAGGTAGCTTCTTCGATTGCTTCATCGGAACAAGCACCGTCTACTAGCGAGTAACACTAGTAACTCTCTCTGTTCTTTTCCTGTATTATCTGTATCATTGATGTTTTAATTAGACTTTTGTTTCGGAATTGTGCGGCTCGGAAATCTCTGTTTAGTCAATCCGCTATCTGGAATTGTTTCTATTAATGAAATGCATCTCGATTAATTTGTCGAATCAAGAATTGGCTGTTGCACGTAATCTGTCTGTTTGTTGCACGGAGTAGAACCCTAGACATTTCAGTACAAAACAACCTAATGTTTGAGATTCTCCGTCTCTCTAATTCTACTGATCATCAATCCACAAGAACTCAAGGAGTAATTGTATGATTTTATCCAATTACATCAATTAGGTTGGTTATTGCTGTGCGAGTTCGTTTTGATGATTCAGTTCGACTAATGCTTTTGATTCTGAGGTTGAATGAAGACAACCATAAGATTTGATGTGAAATATTTGAAAAAGAATAACAAATGCAAAAATAATTTATTGATATCGAAGAAAACGCATTTAGCTAGATTTGATTATCTTTTTTTCTTTGTGGAATTCAACTCATTTGTTGTGAGATCAAGAACATTTGATCAACAGATTTTTTACAAATTAATTTTCTCTTTCAACTTTTTCTCAATTTTAACAGCCTCAAACAACAAAATACTTTCTTTTATACCAAATAAAATCGAGTATAATTAAATTAAGACTTCAGAATTCTAGACAGCTCACCACTCAAAACACAGACTTTAGAACTCGTACCACAAACATCAACATATTAAATCTACTAATTAACACCACCTAACTTATTATTAATCTTCACTTCTTAACCCCCACCCGATTACATCTAATCGGGTCGGGTCGGGTCGAAAAAAACCCGCCAGCTGAATAAGACAAAACATTTCAGAGCTCAAATGGCATCATCTGGCCAAGTCGGGACCGTTTAGTAAACCCGACCCGACTCAGCTTACCAGCAACCGGAGAAATTATGCAAAACGCCAAAGACCTCTAGCTCTCTCTTCTGGAATTTCAAGTGTAAGCGATTTCGGTCATTTCTCCAACTTCTTTTGCACTGCTCGGAGCTCAATAACTGAACGGCATTTCCCACCGGAATATCCCCTGCTACTGTAAGTTTTTTTTAGTAGTGGATATTATACTCTTCTTCAAGCTTTTCATTATCTTGCCTAAGCCGGGTTGGTCTCCACAGTTTAAGCTTTAATGGTCTCCATACTTACTTCATTTAGCCACTCAAAATTTAATACTCGATCATTTGCCAAACTCATACGTTTGTAATTTTTTATGATGCAAGGAAATGGATATTCTCAGTATGTGTGGGATTGCATTCCCCTAGCTTCATGGCGCTGGGTTATTTTTTGTTTCTTTTGTGTTTTTCATTTAGACGAATGTGTTTTCCTTAACTTGATTATATTTTTTTGATAATTGAAATTGGCAGTAGCAACTCATCATTAGTGAACAGTCATTGGATTCCATGAGATGTTTTGTTTAAAGTATATGTTCTACTGCTTGTAAATGTTATCCCTGATTCATGTTCCCAGCATGAAACAAGAAAATGATGAACCAAAAAGGAAAAAGAATCAAAGCATTTTATAATATATTACTATTGCCCGACTGCTGGTCCCAACTGTTGAAGTTTTGCACATCTGTCTCCTATGGGTATTTTGAAATAAATTTTGGGCAATCACTGAAAGAAAATAGTGGTCTGTGGAGGTGGCATGCCTTGAGTTATTTTAGCCATAAGGCCCATAGTTTTGTGTCAGGGCGATATGTTGAGTTTCTAATGTTCGATTTTTATTCACACTTTTATTTTGATGATATGGATGCAGATTAGTGGAGGAGTTGATGTGGTGAAGAAGGCTCTTGAACTTGTTTTTCAGCAGCTAATGGAAATTTCTCCCCATGATAAAGATACTGTCGCCTCAAGCATGACTGCACAGTCATCACATTCTTCTGAACAGTCTCTTTCTAAGGCTCATGAATATCATCTGGGTAGTAGTTCTTTTAATACTCATGGAGGCCCTTACTCTGTGCCGCGTGATGTTGACAATTTTCGTTCCATTGTTCCTTCTCTTGCTCCTAAACAGTATGAAACCAGCATTCCTGGTCGAATCCAACCTTCTCATGAAATTTAAAGTTTTCGGTTATTTTGCCCATCTGAGAGAGTTGGAAATGTAATTGGAAAAGGAGGAACAATAGTTAAGACTCTTCAGCAAGAGACAAACTGTGACATCAAAGTTGTTGAAGTGTGCTGCGGAAGATGAAGAAGTAGTTCAGGTTTGTTCACCAGTTACATATATCATACATGATAATAACAGGATCTTACAAATTTGGTTAAGATTATATCACTGCAGATTAATGCCAAGTAGTTGATGTTTATTTTGGTTAGGGTATTTTGGTCGTCCTTCATCATCTGGTACTTCTTGCATCTAACTTTAAACCATTACTTGCATGTCACTTTACTGACAGATAAATGGAGAGCCCGAAGCAGTTCAAGATGCCATGTTGCAGATCACTACTCGGCTGAGACATCATTTTTTCCGCGATGCATTTCCATCAGTTAATAGTCATCCAAATCCTGCATTCGTAGATCGACTTCCTTCATATTTTGGAAGGAGAGAATTATCACCTCCAGGAGTTTATTCAAATTTAGGCCCCTCATTTCATAAGCTTGATGCTCTTAGTGGCATTCCTTCACTTAGTGATTTGCGGGATGATCGGCCTCCTTTTCTTCATAGGCCTGGTGCTTCCTTCTCTATTGTCTGATAGAAAACCATGGAGCTCCCAGGTCTTTAACACTTTTTCCCCCCCACAATTAGTTTTTGGTGTCTGTAACTGTGATGATGTTTTAGCCAAATAAAGAAGACTGGTGTTGGTCTAAAGTTGATAATCTTTTCTCTCCTTTGAACTGTATTTCAGGGACTAGTTGAAGGTGGTGTTGGCTTGCCAGACTTCGCAGGAGCCCATCGTAGAAGAATGGCTGGATTTGGAGGGTTTGCTATCTGCCACTTCAATTACTTTTGCTCTATTAAGAGGATATTTTGCGGTGATAATTAGTTAGAATATATCTCACATATTTAGGGAGTTGTTAGTATAGATTTGATTAACCGTATATTTTATTTATTTACCAGATTTAGTTAGATATATATTTTTTCTATTTTTAGGTATTAGTTGATAGTTTGTATCCTATTTAAACGTGGTAAACATGAATGAAGATCATACTTTCGATCCCAATTCTATTTCTATTTCTCATTCTTAACATGGTATCAGAGCACCGATCTTGGTGTTCTTAAATATCAAAATTTCCTTTATGGCGGAATCAGCCAAATCCAGCTTCAAAATTTCGGATGTTGATTTAACACATCCGTACTATATTCATCACTCTGATCAGCCAGGATATTCACTTGTTCCAATCAAATTAAATGGAGCAAATTACCAATCCTGGAGTAAATCAGTTATGCATGCTCTTATTGCCAAGAAGAAAATTGGCTTCATTGATGGCACAATTGAGGAACCGTCCCAAGATGCAAATTCAACCGAATTCGAACTCTGGAATCAGTGCAACAGTATGATAATATCTTGGTTAACTCATTCCGTTGAAGCAGATATCGCTAAAGGCATTATTCACGCCAAGACAGCTCATCAAGTGTGGGTTGATCTTCACGATCAATTCTCACAAAAGAATGCTCCAGCAATTTTTCAAATACAAAACTCGATAGCAACGATGTCACAAGGAACCATGGCGCTGTCAACATATTTCACCAAGCTCAAAGCACTTTGGGATGAACTGGAAGCGTACCGCACACCATTTACCTGTAATCAACGTCAAATACATATTGATCAACGCGAAGAAGACAAATTGATGCAATTGCTCATGGGGCTTAATCAGTCTTATAAAACGGTGAGATCTAACATATTGATGATGTCTCCATTACCTAATGTGAGGCAAGCCTATTCATTACTTGTACAAGAAGAGATGCAGCGTCAGGTAACTTCCGAACCTACTGAGAAAATCTCGATTGCATCAGCAGTGCAAAAGAAAACAATATATTCAAAATTCGCCAAGGACAAATTGTGTGAACACTGCAATAAAAGTGGTCATACAATCAATGAGTGTCGAATTCTTAAGTTTCACTGTAAGTTTTGTGATAGAAGGGGCCATACAGAAGATCGGTGTCGACAGAAAAATAATTCTGGAAGGACAAGACAAGACAATCAACACAATAACCGTGGATATCGATCATCTGCAAATATGGCCGATGTTTCACAGTTGAATACAGAAGAACAGTCACCTAATTCCATTCCAAATTTTTCTTCTGAGCAATTACGACAGATAGCACAAGCCTTATCTGCAATCAATCATCACCCTTCTGGTAATTCTGACAATCACATCAATGTTGCAGGTTTGTTTCCCATATCTACATTATCTATTAACTCTGCGAGTTCTAATTCATGGATTCTCGATAGTGGAGCTACGGATCATATAGTATCAAAATCTTCTGTTATGACTGAACCAAAGGCTGCCATCATGTCTGCAATAAATTTGCCTAATGGAGAGACAGCACGTGTGTCACATACTGGCAATATTTCTCTTAGCCCTAACCTTCAATTAAACAACGTTTTATGTGTGCCTTCATTCAATTTAAACCTAATGTCGATCAGCAAACTTACCAATAACTTGAAATGTTATGTCACCTTCTATCCTGATTCTTGTGTTATGCAGGACTTGGCTACGGGGAAGATGATTGGCTCGGGTAAACAATTTGGAGGTCTCTATCATATTTCTTCATCTCCAATCAAATCTTCAGCTCATCAAGTATCTCAGTCATCTGATTTGTGGCATTTACGCCTAGGTCATCCTTCCTTTTCTCGTTTTAAATTTCTAGCTGATCAATTGCATCTTAATAATGCGAGTTATTCTCATAATTGTAGTATCTGCCCGTTAGCAAAACAAACTAGGTTGTCTTTCCCAAGAAGTTCAATAACAACCCATTCTGCTTTTGATCTGATACATTGTGATGTTTGGGGACCACATAAAATTCCTACCCATTCTGGTTTGCGTTTTTTTCTCACTATTGTTGATGATTTTACTCGATGTACTTGGGTTTTTTTAATGCAACATAAGTCAGAAGTACATCATTTGTTAATGAACTTTGTTAAATTCGTTCAAACTCAATTTCATACTACTATCAAGATAGTTCGATCAGACAATGGGACTGAGTTCCTATCTTTGCAACCATTCTTTACTTCTTGTGGTATTGAATTTCAGCGCACTTGTGTCTATACTCCACAACAAAATGGAGTCGTAGAACGCAAGCATCGCCATATCCTAAATGTAGCTAGGTCTCTTCTTTTTCAGTCACAGGTTCCACTTAATTTTTGGGGAGAGTGCATTTTAACGGCTGTTTATCTTATAAATAGAACGCCATCACCATTATTATCTAACAAGACACCCTTTGAAGCACTCTACAAACGACCACCTACATTTCATCATCTTAAAGTTTTTGGTTGTAAATGTTATGCAACTATAGTACATCCTAAGCAAAAATTTGAACCTAGGGCAACTCCTTGTGTTTTCGTAGGATATCCTTGTGGTCATAAAGGTTACAAGTTGTATGACATGCAATCTCACAAATTCTTTATCAGCCGTGATGTCAAATTTTGTGAAGATGATTTTCCTTTTTCATCAGCTTCACAAACTTCGACATTAGCTCCTTCGACTCCTGTTGTACCACTTCATGATCCATCCTACTCAAACATCCATCCTCCACCTTCTATTCCTTCACCTCCTACTCCGTCGTCTCCTCCACCTTCTCCAGATTCGCCCACTAATTCCAATCCTATCCCACCTGATACATCAGCTCCACTTCGACGTTCTACTCGTACTAAACAGCCTCCAGCTTGGCATAAGGATTATGAGATGTCTTCTGGAGCCAATCATTTAACCTCTAGCTCAAGTCCCGGCACTGGCACCAGGTATCCCCTTCATCATTACCTTTCATTCTCTCGTTTTTCTCCTACTCAACGTGCTTTTCTAGCTCTTATTACATCCCAGACAGAACCTAAAACCTATGACGAGGCAGTTGGCGACCCGTTATGGCAGCAGGCTATGAATGATGAAATTGCAGCTTTGGAACGTAATCATACATGGTCTCTCGTTCCTCTACCACTTGGTCATAAAGCTATTGGTTGTCGTTGGGTGTACAAAATTAAATACAACTCTGATGGTTCTGTTGAACGTTATAAAGCTCGACTAGTAGCAAAGGGATACACTCAGGTTGAAGGTATTGATTACACAGAAACATTTTCCCCTACAGCGAAACTTACTACACTTCGTTGCTTACTCACTGTTGCTGCTGCTCGAAAATGGTTCACCCATCAGTTGGATGTTCAAAATGCCTTTCTCCATGGTAATCTAGACGAGGAAGTTTATATGTCTTTACCACCAGGTCTTCGCCGACAGGGGGAGAATACAGTATGTCGGCTCCATAAATCTCTTTATGGATTAAAACAGGCTTCTCGCAATTGGTTCTCCATATTTTCTACAACTATACAAAATGCAGGCTACACTCAGTCCAAAGCAGATTACTCTTTGTTTACTAAGAGTAAAGGTACTTCTTTCACTGCAGTTCTAATCTATGTTGATGATATTCTGTTGACAGGCAATGATCTCGAAGAAATTCAATATCTCAAGACTAGTTTACTCCAGAAATTTCTTATCAAAGATTTAGGAAATTTGAAATATTTTCTAGGCATTGAATTTTCTCGATCTAGAAAAGGAATTTTTATGTCTCAAAGGAAGTATGCTCTAGACATACTTCAAGACACAGGTCTTACAGGAGCACGTCCAGACAAATTTCCTATGGAGCAAAATCTGAAACTTTCTTTAACTGAAGGAGAGAAGTTGAATGATCCAAGTAAATACAGACGGTTGATTGGCAGATTAATATATTTGACCGTCACTAGGCCTGACATAGCTTATTCAGTTCGTATGCTTAGCCAATTTATGCATGAACCAAGAAAACCACATTGGGAGGCAGCTCTTCGAGTTCTGAGGTACATCAAAGGCACTCCTGGTCAAGGACTTCTACTGCCATCTGAAAACAATTTAAGATTACAGGCATATTGCGATTCTGACTGGGGTGGTTGTCGAACTTCCAGACGATCTATTTCTGGGTTCTGCATTTTCCTCGGAAATTCAATTATTTCTTGGAAGTCTAAAAAGCAGACTAATGTGTCCAGATCATCAGCAGAAGCCGAGTATCGAGCTATGGCAAATACTTGTTTAGAGTTAACTTGGTTAAGATACATTCTTCAAGACTTGAATGTTCCACTGTCCGAACCAGCATTATTATATTGTGATAATCAAGCAGCATTACATATAGCAGCCAATCCAGTTTTTCATGAACGTACGAAACACATTGAAATAGATTGTCATATAGTTCGAGAAAAGTTACAAGCTGGAATCATCAAACCGTATTATGTATCGACCAAAATGCAATTGGCAGATGTTTTTACTAAAGCTTTGGGAAGACAACAATTTGACTTTTTGAAGGACAAGTTGGGTGTGATCGACATACACTCTCCAACTTGAGGGGGAGTATTAAGAGGATATTTTGCGGTGATAATTAGTTAGAATATATCTCACATATTTAGGGAGTTGTTAGTATAGATTTGATTAACCGTATATTTTATTTATTTACCAGATTTAGTTAGATATATATTTTTTCTATTTTTAGGTATTAGTTGATAGTTTGTATCCTATTTAAACGTGGTAAACATGAATGAAGATCATACTTTCGATCCCAATTCTATTTCTATTTCTCATTCTTAACATGCTCCCTTATGGAGATCAGTGTTTGATTTTCATTTTCTTTATGCAGAGGAAATAATCCAGCTATTATTACGAGCACCACTGTTGAAGTAGTTGTTCCTAGAAACCTTGTCCCTGTTATTTGTGGAGAGAATGGTGAATGTTTGAGACAGATTCGTCAGGTATGAATATTCATTTTTGTATTTTTGATCCAAAGGACAAAAAGAAAAAGTTTTTTTTAAAAAAGATATTACATATTTATTTAGAAAATTGTTTTGCGAAATGCCCATACATCATGTCATCATATAGATGCCATAAGCTAGTTTGCATAATAAGTAATTGTCTCACTTGAAGCGTTGTGCTCGATCTCAATGTTTGTTTTCTTTTTAGTACTTTTAGATCTTTGAAGTGAGCCTATTCGTTCACGGGGGCATGTCATGCATGCTTTAGTTCCCTTTTTCTGAAAGTCTTTATGTATGGGATAATGTCTTAAAGTGATTCTGATAGAGAGATCACGGTGAAACATTTGCAGTCATTTAAAAATGAAGTTCCAATTAGTAATCTAGTTTTATAATATGAAGGAAGCTTTTCATTAGACCTCCGATTAGTAATGTACTGAAAGGTAGTAATAGTCACAGCTATCTCACAGGACCCATCTTTCTTGTAGGTTTCTGATGCAAAAATTACGATTTCCGAACCAAAGCAAGGAGCAGTTGAAACTCTAGTTATCATTTCTGGAACGCCTGAGCAGACTCATGCTGCCCAGAGTCTTATTCAAGCTTTTGTTATCAGTGAGACCGAGTCTAGTTGATTTGTTTTCTTTGGTAATCATATGGTTTCCCCAATTTGGCTATTTAAATATTGTTTAACAGGAGGGTAGTGTACTGGTTTCCACTGGTCTTAGTCGGAATTTATTTCTGATCGTAGGTATAGACGACGACCACTTTCTTATCTCTGAGCCGATTGTTTCGGAGAAAGGATGTTGCACAGACGAGTGTTAACTGCTGATACGCCTTAGGGGCAGTTAGTTTTGCCATAATCTGGAAATTTTGACATACACTTGGGAGCTCTTGTGACATTTCCCCCCTCAATATGTAAACACAGCCTAACGATGATCATGTTTTTGTGAAACTTGTAAGCATATATTGTACTTAGGGGCAGAATAGCAGTTGCAGAAAGATATTTATTTTTATTGATAAATTGCATTATTCCTTTTCCTTTTTCCCTACTAAAACATATCGCCTTAATGTAGAGGCTGTCCAATAAGGTTGTTGAAAATTTAGGAGTAGATGTAAATTCAAGTTCACTTTGAGACAATGCTGTTTGGTGACGTTTATAAGATTACTGGACTTTGCTACTAATCAAATCTCAACTTGGAAGGGCTTGTATTTCTTCACTTCATGTGCCAGGGATTGAATTGATCCAGCAGCAGCCATTAGTGAAATGACCAAGCAGGCCCAGCTCAATATCTTCAGCCAGATCCAGGTGAAAGAGAATCTGGGCAATTTAGTCCTTGCTATGTACATCTCGACCGGAAAGTAGACTGTCAATGGCCAAAATGAAGTAGCCCCAAGCAAAGCAAGGAAAGCATTGAAGAATGGGAATATCATAGCTATCACAGTCGTCACTATCACATATGCTGTCCTCCAAATCAATCTGAAGTAGCTGAGCGGATACTCTCCATTAAAAGGTAACTTGATGATGTGCTCTGTTGTTATGAATTTGCTTTCTGGCCACCTTGTGCTGCACCATTTTTCCACGAACCCATACACGGGTTGGCAGAATACCTGCAGGTTATAGTATTCATGTACAAAACTTAGAACATAAACTGATGGAGTACTAAAAGGTTAAGTTTCACAAATGTCGTTCATGTAGGAGTTGGGAACTGATCAATTGATTTCACCTGGTAAGCACCAACTAGGTGAACAGCAATGCAGATATTGGCGAAGTCAATGAGCCAAAAGGGCTCGTAGAATCCGAAGCCAGTAAGGAAATTTCCTGGTGCATTGTTTCCGAATGCTGCATAACCAACACAACCACAGAGTATGTAGAAAAGACTGGTGGTTGAGATGCCGACAAAAGTTGCCCTCTTCATTGCTTTGTTTTCTGGTGGGCTTGATCTCAATGTGTCCTGTAAATTCATGGGTAAGTCATTGAGCTGTGAGTTCATTGCTAGTTTTGGATTTGTTGCTACATTATCTTGAGCAGAATAATACGTATGATTGTGAGCTTTCAACATGATAGGAACAGGGACATGCTGGGCCAAACCTTGGCCCCGGGGGAATGATGCAAGCGACAAGAGTTGGAACATCATCAAAATGGTAACACATCTGTTTTCAGCAGTAAAGATGGAAAAACTGGAGATTTTAAATGTAATTTATTGTATGATTGGTTTTAAAGGGGTCCACAGGAAGAAGTTTGTTGGACCGTCGTCTCAAATCCATACGAAACTCTGTGATGGTGATGTAATGAATCTGCACCCAAACCCAGAAAGAAAGGAAGATGCCATTTTTCTGGGTGCTGAAGATTGGGACCGCCTTTACAGTACAGTGGATGTGGTCCACGCAATTTCTATGGTCCATAGAATCCAAATCCGAGCCGAAATTTCAACCACAATCATTCTTATCCAAACGAAAAACAGAGTTCAACGATAATTGGTACGCACTCTTTTCTTCTTTGTATTTACTAGATCTCTAAATTTTCAAAGTTTATGGTTAAATAGTACTTGAAAAAGATGATAGTTTAAGCAATAGTTTACTTTAAATGTGAATGTGAGTATTCTATAAAGTAAATAACAAAGAAGAAAGCAAACAAGATGTCAAGTCAGTGTCGTTCCGAAACTGGACCCCGTACCGTAACAGAACAACTCTTTGACATTGCCTCTCATATAATGGCTCCTCTTACTGTTGAAGATTTTTGTAGTGTTATTGTTTAGCCACACTGTTATGTCTCTTACATGTTCTTCATTCATTTTTCAACCTTCCCCCCCACGCTTCTTTCCTTTCATTTTCATACCCACCTCTTATTTTCTTCCCACTCACAACTAGAATCTGCCTTTTTTTATTGAAATTCCTTTACTTAAATTGCTGTTGAAGTTTCAACTCTAATGGTAGATAGGAAAGAAAGAAAGAACTTACCTGTATTTCAACGAGGACGGTAGAGTAGGCATAAGCAAAGGCAATATCCCCAATAGCTCGGAAGGCCCTGAATACTTTCTCCTGTCCTGAGACATCAATCCCTGTCAAGCTTGTTTGTCCATTCTCACCACCTTCAACACACAAAAATGTGACTCATAATTTTGTACCATAAAAACTATGTTTCAATCTTATATCTTTATGTGTTTAGGTATGTATACTTGCGACTTTTGCGATGGACAGGCCGACGCCAATGCTAGCGTAAGCAAACGACATGACAGCGGCGAGAATAGAGAGCCATGAGAGCTTGTGGAAGTTGGGAATTTGGCTGAGCAACACTTGCATGGCCGAAAATAGTAGCATGTATGGAACACCAGAGACGGTGCAGTCTGCCTGATGCCCATTCTTGTGGTAGCAATTTGACTTCTTCACCGCTCTGATTTCATTTCATTAGTCACAAAATCATTGTTAACTTAGCATTTTAAACCATCTTAATTTACATCTCGGGTTGGTCTACGAACTGTTAGGTTGTGAATTTCAGTTACCCGTGTTTAAGAATATTTTAAAACTTTAAGAACCTATTAGACACGTACAAAATACAAGGGGAGTTTAATACTTAGCAACAAAACCGAACAAAGCTTTTAATACCTAATAAAGAAACAGGAGATTGACTTCAATAGAGGCTAAAGTACACTTACACCATGCTAATAGAGGCAGTAATGGTGTAGCCAATGCTAATTCCAACCAAATTACCATACTGAGCTAACCCACAAAGCTTAAACTTTGTTCCTCCTGCACCATTCCAAGATAACCCAACTCAACAAAATGGTGGAGAGATCAAAACAGAAGATTTCAGTTTAGTTTAGTTTTAGTGTTACCCAAATGAGCTTTGACAACATCCATGTAAGTGTAGTTCCTTTTCCCAGTTACTGGGTCTGGAGCTCTATAACAATCAGCCAACATGGTGGAAGTGAAATATGTGATAAACGAAAACGCCACCAAAACTGCCGGTCCGACCACCCAACCCAACTGCGCGATCGTCCATGCCAAAGATAGAACTCCCGACCCAATCACCGCCGTGATGATATGAGCACTTGCAGTAACCCATGTTCCTTCAATCCACAATCCACACGTATATGTATATCAGCTTATAATAGCTTAAGTAGATAAGATACAAATAGTAATACAACTTTCACTACCTGTTCGCTTCTCTCGACCATCATCATCGAAGTCCTTGCCAAACCCGCCCAAGGCAGCTTCTGGGTTTTGGTCGAGGTGCATGGAGTTCTTAGGGAATTGATGTGTAGCCATTTTTGGTTGCTTGTAGAGAGGATGGATATGGGAAGTGAAGGGGAGAGCTATGATATAAATATAGGAAGCAAAAAGTGGGATTTTAGAGAAGAAAAAAGATGCAACGAATAAGGAAAGGTTGATTGTGTTTTATTGCTTTGGCTCAAAAAAGAAGAATATAGAATTCAAGTCCTGCAAGGAAATCTCTCACAAGTTAAATTAGTAGTAATGATCTTCAAAGAATAAATCTTTATTCATCCCTTCTATTATTTTAAACCAATTTTTACTTAATTCCCGTTTTACCCTTTTCAGAGTTCGTCTCGACGTTTACGTAAAACTTTGTCCAAATTTAAAGGAGCCTTTGGAGAGTTACCGATCTAAAATTCATGATATTCGGACTAAAATTTATTCGAACTTTAACCTATTAAGATTCTGAACCGTTAAAAACTCAAAATTACCTACTTTTCAGGAGTTGTCTCAAACGTTCAAAAAGGGTCAAAAGGAAAATAGGAGAATTTTGGGGGGTGAAATGTAAAACGTCCTCCACCATCAATAGTGGGTGTATAGCTTTTTGTTTGCTAAAAAGCCCTCCAAAATTCATCATGAAAATTGGAAATTCTTCTCTTACATTCAACCTTTCACTTAATCGCCCGATACCGTGACCAAAATTTTAAAGTCGTATTTCGAATTTACACGTCCTTAACGCTTAAAGAATTAATAACAAAATTACTTACAGATACATGTATTCAGAGGTTCATTAGTTCATATTTAATTAGGTGCACGATTTTGATCTATACATAGTTAATATTTAATTTGATGCATGGTTTTGGTCCTAAACAGTATTCGAAAATGTCCCAAATTACCTATATATACATACGCCGACATTGGTGGAAAATATAGCAAATCAATTTAACATCATTTTCTAATAATACAAAGTTCTGTTCTCTCTAAAGTTCTGTCACCAACAAAATAATCGACTGTCCGTTAAAAAATAATTTTAATTAAATCATTTTTTTTTTTAGAAAATTGATTTATATTCTAATGGGAATATGTGTCAAAATGTAAATTTAATTAAGTGGAAGGTACCTTATCTAAATAAAGAATCACGACATGAATGGAGAATAATAGATAAAGATAAATCTTGTACCTTTCTTAAAATTAATTAAATAAACTAAAATAATAATAAATAAATAAATAAAATAATTAGTAATATTTTTTAAAATATTGCTACTTATTAAATGATAATTTATTAATACTAATATTTTTATTACATAAATTAAATAATTTTTGGTAAAAGGAAATAAAATGGAAAAATAGGAATTAATAAATAAATAAATAAATAAAAATTAGGAAAAAAAAACATGTGTGGTGCGTACGCACATTGGCCTGTCGTTGGCGACATCTTTTTGTGCACTATTTTCCAAATAATTATACTCACTTATCGTATTATTGTTATTTTTATTATCCAATTTTCCTTTTTCAATAAACAATTATTTATTTTATTATAAAATAAATACATAAATAAAGTCGAGAATAAGGCAAGGCATGTTATTCAGAATCTTAAGTGATAGCTCCATACGTGTAAAGTCTTCAAACTTTTCTTTTTGTTTTCGAAATAAAAAATGTCATGAGGTCTCTCAGACGAGAGCTCAAGTCCACCGCTAGTAAATATAGTCCGAGTCCCACGTTGGTACGAGACTTTGAGAGCTTATGCTCACGCACAATATCATATCATTGTGGAGATTCGTGATTCTTAACAGAGATTTCATCACCTTTATAAACAACCAATGTCTTCTTTCTGTTATTCTTCGTGTTCTTCATCTAGATCGAGTGTGTGAGTTGTGCGATCCTAATATTTCCAACACACAATCTTCACCTTCGAGACTTTGTCCCTTATCTTAACGAGCTTACAAATCTCCCCTAGGTTTTTACGGGTTGGTGGTGTATTATGAGAGTGAATGTGACTTAAAGGGCAAAAATAATATTTTTTGTATTTATATAGTTGGAATTAAGGTATGAATGGAACATTTTTAGGTTGGATTGCATTAAAGTGGAATATTGGTTCATGTTTTTCCTAAGAAAAACAACCTTGATGTGACTTTATCATTAATTAATTATTTATTTATTTATTTTTGTATAATTATATCCTTAAACTTTTAATTTTGTGTCACTTTTTACATATTTGAGATTTTTTTTTTTAAATTATCGAACAAATTAAATTTAAATTCCTTAATTTTTTTAAAAAATATTAAAAATAACACAGACTTATTTGATACAAATTTAAAAATTAATATATTATGTTTGACATTGACTTTATTAAATAAGTCGTTAAGTCTTCTCGACCTAAAAAGTGATGCTAACGTGACATATGGTAAATAAAAGGAGTACGTAACTCTCGAGGACCACAAATTTGTCCTAATTTTCCAAATAATGTTAATTAAATAATAAATTCAACCCGACCGTACAATCATAAAAATGTATTATTATTATTATATAATAATAAGATCAAAATCCCAAAATTAAATTTGAAATTCGAAATTCCATAGTAAAATGCAATTATACAAAAGGAGACAATGACGTTTGAAACACGTATGGCCCAAACTATTAAAACAAGGGCCCATAATCTAACACATCACGGCCCACTTCCTTTTTTATTTTTTTATTTTTTTTATTTCTGAAAATTGAAATTCTCCCCTATTTATTTCTCTCTAATTTCACTTTTTAACATGAAATATTTCAATTTAGTCCCTGTATTTTAATATATTTTTCAATTATACTCCGTGAAAAATTGACTAATAATGAACCTACGAAACATAGGTCACTTAGGTACGTTAATCATTAGTTAACTTTAGCATGATAAAAGCCAAAAAGTGCTAAAATACAAGCTGAAGTACCTTGTAACCGAGAGCGAGAGGGCAACGTGATTGAAATAGAAGGTCACGCGGGTATTCTCATAATTCAAAAGCTGGTTTCGAGTCCAACGACGTCTAAATTTAAGTTCAAAAAGAAGATTTTCCTCTTACTCGCACCGTCAACGTTCGAGGCGTTATTAGGCATTCAAAAACTAGTGGTATAGTTGAAGGGAAAAAAAAACATAACAATAAAAGAGCAAAAAGATGCTGTGGAAGAGACATACGTCAAATTGCACTGATCTGCTCACTGTCCCCTCTGCTGCTTTGTAGTTACAGTTTGAATGAAACCAATAACGTCACCAGCACTCATTCTATACAAACCGACCGCTAGTAGATATTGTTTTCTTTGTACTTTCCCTTTCGAGCTACCCCTCAAAGTTTTTAAAATGTGTCTACTAAGGAGAGGTTTCCACACCTTTATAAAAAATGTTTCATTCTACTCCCTAACCGATGTGGGATCTCACAATTCACCCTCTTTAGGGCCTAGCGTCTTTGCTCACACACCACCTTGTATCCACCCCCTTTGGAGCTCAGTCTTCCATTGCCCGGTGTCTGGCTCCAATACTACTTGTAAACGCTCAAGCCCACCACTAGCAGATATAGTCCTCTTCATACTTTCTCTTTCAGACTTCCCCACAAGGTTTTTAAAACACGTATGGTAGAGGTTTCCACACTATTATAAAGAATGTTTTGTTCTCCTCTCCAACCAACGTGGGATCTCACAGACCTCTCTTCCTCTTCTAAACAATCACACAAACATATAAACATACTCGTACCTACACATTCATGAGAAATGACGAATACCATCTTCTAATCCTACTGGTTGTCAAGAAACATGTACAACATTGGAACAAAAAAAAGACAAAACATTTCTGTTTCCCTGTTCTTGTTCTTCTCTCTTGACTCGGTGCTCTGATTCTACCCTTATTTGAGCCCAAGTCTTCTCATGTTACTGAGTTCTTGGTGACAGGTAAGGGAACCTTCATAGTTTCTTACCTCCCAAAATTCACCACAGATCAGTTACTGAAAGCACTCAATATGACAGAAATGGGACCCTAAACCTCTGCATAGTTCTTACCCTTCCCTACCTCCAACCAACAAGTAATCAAGTCTGTACACAGGATGACAGGAATCTATTCCTATCTTATTTACCAACATTTTCCCCCCCACACTGTTTTAACTAAACTTTGTGGTGAATGTGTGTGCTTCTGTTACCATATTCCTCTATCGATGTTCTTTTTTCGTATGAATGTATTAAATGAGTATATAGTAGCACCAAAGGAGACGGCTGACCTGATCTCAGAGTTCAACGTCGTGAGACACGGCCTGTAACAGCTCAAGTCCACCGCTAGAAGATATTGTCCTCTTTGGGCTTTCCCTCAAGGTTTTTAAAACGCGTCTGCTAGGGAGAGGTTTCCATACCCTTATAAAGAATGCTTTGTTCCTCTTTCCAACCAACGTGGGATCTCATAATCTACTCTCCTTCGGGACCCAACGTCCTGGCTACCACTCGTTCCCCTCTCCAATCGGTGTGGTGTGGGATCTCACACAACCTGACTTAAATGAACTCAATTGCTCAAACGACCGTTACAAATACGATTCATCACAAAACAAACAAGCAAGCAAGCAAGCAAATACCCCACCCCTTTCCAGACCCATGAATTTGAAAGGCAGTCATATGAATTGATTGTCATTTGTCATATCTTACAGCTTTCTCAGAGACTGGATTCCAAAACAGCAGCAAAAGAAAATTCATGATTGAACACATTTGTTCAAGCAAAAACTAAAAAAGGTAACATTATCCAGAAGGCCTACAAATATCAAGTTAATGGGTTTTAAAAAATGTGATATTAAACAACTTGACAGAAGTACTCTTGTGAAATGTCATAAAGGATAAGCTCCAGAACTGTTCAGGAAGACTTTGCATTGTTCATATGCCAGAATGGAGTAGTTTTTATTGAAGAATTTTGTGAGATCGTACGTCGGCTGGGGAGGAGAACGAAATACCCTTTATAAGGGTGTGGAAATCTCTCCCTTGCAGATGCGTTTAGCCTAAAGAAGACAATATCTGCTAGTGGTGGGCCTGAGTCATTTCCTCGACACAAGAAAATCTCATAAAAGAATGCTCTACAATCAAGAGCTCCCACTCAGCTAAGGGAATAAGAACCATATGATAAGCATTAGAATATAAGCAATGGAGTAACCATTGTTATGACAATGTGCATGAACAGCTACATAACATGGCAACTTGATCTGAAGATCAAACTTCATTTTCTAATTGGGGGAATCAAGTTGGAGTAAAGAAGCATTTCGTGCAAAGAAGCAGATCGAAACGAAGACAATGATCCATTGCAGCTTGAAATTGGACCATGAAAAGAAAATTCAGCTAGCTCTAGTGGATGAAAATCAAGAATGAGCATAAATTTCAAAATCTGTCAGGCTAGAACATATAAACTCATAAATCTCCAGAAATCATACATAAACAGTAACCTCTACTCTTTTAAATATCAATCAATGCCCAGAAGTATCATCATTACACATTGCATATTGGATGAACAAGATTCTACAGATCATCAAACCACATTGTTCTTTGTTCTCATCTATTTCATTCATCTGTTAAACTAAAAACAAAATCATTGCAAATGAACGATAATCTCCCCAAAAACAAATTGTAAACAGTAGAATCAACTCCAATGGCCAGGGAGCCAACCACCAAGATTTTGTCCTCTTCCAAATCATAGAATCAATCAAAAGCCCCTTATTAGCAACAAATAGAATTGAATATCGACACAGTCAAACAACAAATATAGAAGTTACCAAAAGAAAATCAGACAAACACAAAAGGGAAGTAAAGGAGAAGAGTTAAAAGAAGTGTAAAGCAAGAGAAGGAAATGAACATATGCTTCTATTAATTGCAACCCAGTAATGAAAATAAGGAAATCATACATAATCCTCATCATTATCTCGACACATACATACATTTGGAATGTCATCAAAAAGCTTCTCACCCAGCGAGCAGAAACGGGCATTTGGAAAAAACCCCATTAGAGATGAAGAAAGGTACGGTGTTCATCGGCGTTTAAAATTCAAGGGAAACCCCAGAAACCCCCAAAAAATAACAAGAACTGAAAAGGGGTATGAATATTATAATATTATATATATATATATATATACGGTGTATTGTTTGCCTGGCTCCATCCTGTCTGCCTTTTTGAACGCAATAGAGAAGCTACATTGTAGAGCAACTATCTGTAAATGGGCGAAAATGACCTTCGATTTGGGAAGGCGCAATGAGAAGAAAGGCGTTGGGGAGCAAGGGCAGGTTGGGGATTGTGTAAAGGGGGGAAGAGAAAGCTGTGGAGCACAGCCATGGCGGAAACAGAGGGGAAGGAAGAAGATGAGTAGAAGAAGAGATTGGGTGGCTTATGGGAGGCGTTTTCAGGGCCTTCCGATTTGGAGATGGCCGGTGAAACGCCATTTTCAACTCTTTTCTCTTTCTTTGTTCTTGTTCTGCAATATTAATACTCGCCGTTTTGTCTCTGCCCCGTTCTTTCTCCCTAATCGCTATCAATTTTTAAAAAATTATTATTATTATTTTAAAAAATTATTAAAATATCATTCTTGAAATGTGTTATACTTTTAATAAATTTTTAAAATGGCTTTTTTTTTTTTAATATAATAATTTAAAATTTTTATATTTCAACACCGTACATATTCCATTAATAACCCAAATACTTAACATTTACATGTTTGTGATGTCCACATTGATTAGGGGGCAGAACAAACCATCATTTATAAACCTGTGGAAACCTTCCACTTGCAGACAGTGTTTTAAAGCTATGAGGGAAGCCCGAAAGTGAAAGTTCAAAGAAGACAATATCTGCTAGCGGTGGATCTTGGCCGTTACAAAGCCACAACATTAGTATGATTGCAATTTGAAGTACTAAACAGAATAGGTATTAACTTATGGTTAGAGTAGCAAATGTAGTACAAATGGGGAACTGGCCCAAAAATTGGATAGGGGTCAAGACGCATTCGGGCACCAACGGCTAACTCAAGTGCCATTTGAACTACATGAAACAGTCGCCT
This sequence comes from Cucurbita pepo subsp. pepo, assembly GCF_002806865.2. Taxonomy (NCBI): domain Eukaryota; kingdom Viridiplantae; phylum Streptophyta; class Magnoliopsida; order Cucurbitales; family Cucurbitaceae; genus Cucurbita; species Cucurbita pepo. The sequence continues at coordinate 2,900,259 of NC_036639.1, read as the reverse complement.
ATTACACGGCTCACTAATTGTGCCTAGGGTAGGGGTACCTATTATTCAGTCCAACGCACCCCTACTTGATGTTGCTTAATTACAGAGGAACTTCTTTGTTCATCATGAGAGTTTCTTTTCGTCAAATATTCTTCATTTTCGTAATAATTTAAAAAATAGCAGTATGGTTGGATTGGATTATAACCTTATTTTTAGGTTGACGTGACCAAAAAAAAATATCAAGCTCTGAATCAATTCGAATGTTCAATTTTCATTAATTCAACCCAAAGCATTGGTTCGATAGTTCAAGCTGGTCGAATTCTCAAATCATATAGACATCGTGGGAAATTTTAAAACACATTGGAAATGATTGCTATTTAAATTTTAAAATATAGATTAAATTTGGATATTAAAAATTTTAAAATTAATTTATATATATATATATATATATATATATATATATATATATAGAGTTTAAAGTGGAGCACCCATGACACAACCCACCCATCATCACAGCTTGCATTTTGACTTTTGGTGGGATGTGGCATTTCTGTACAATTTGCAGATATTAATGCAAATAAATAAATCAAATAATATTATATATATAATATATATATTATAATTATAATTAATTATTTTGTATTAAATTATAATTTCTTGAGTTTACGTATTTTAGCGATAATATAAATAATTTAAATTAATAATGCCTTGCCTGTTTTCACTAAAATGTTTTTAAATTAATAATCTCCATATTTATTTATTTATTTATTTATATTTACCTGTTTCAATTGTTTGAGTATTAAAATTTAAACCTTGTTAATAAAACATTATATTATATTTTTTTTACAAAATATTGTGACACTTATTATCATTCTTACATTTTTAATATATGCTTTTTTTTAATATATATATATATATATATATTAGATTATGCTTTTCGGTTTGAAGTGGGTGTGGGGTTTCAATGGAATTCGGAATCATGCCTTCAATTATATTGGTTTAGAATAAGGAACCGTTTTTTATGCAATGTCATTCCTTACAAAAATCAGTCATTGAACGGTGCGAGACACTGGTTGAAATAGGGCTAAACCTTCTTCATAGTAGACGCGTTTTAAAATCGTGAAGCTGACAGCGATACATAACGGATCAAAGTGAATAATATTTACTAGTGGTGGACTTGGGCTATTACAAATACTTTTTTGTATGGGTAATTCCCGCTTTCATTTACTAGCTAGTTATGTAGTTCTATCTACATTTTTATAAGTAACGAATTTTACTGTTCTTTTATCGAAATCAGGCGACGAACACTAATAATCATATCAAATAAGCTCGAGAAAAGTGATGCCAAGAAATATAAAAGAGAATATTTACCAGAGAGATATATGTATGTATATGAAGATGCTACACCCGTTGACCTGAAGATTAGGGTTGTTCTTGATTGGATAGATACAACTTTTGATGGTTCAAAGTCATAGCTCAAATGGGTTGTTCTTGATTTTGGCGGTGGCGTGTTTCGAGCATTTGTTATTTTGAGAATCGAATTTACAAGGGTCAGCCTCAATCAACAACTGAGCCACTTCCTTCATGGTAGGTCGAAGAGCTGGATTCTTATACGTGCAACGAATTGCAATCCTCAGAACTTGAATCATTTCATCTTTAAACGACGCAGAAACTCTCTTATCCAAAACTTCCATAGCTCCTTCTTTCGTGTCTACTTTATTCGACACCCAGTATATAATATTCTTATTCTCTCCAAACTCCGCCTCCACCGGCTTCTTCCCCGTTATCAGCTCCATTAACACAATCCCAAAGCTATACACGTCGCATTTCGTTGTCGTTTTTGACGAATACGCATACTCTGTTTCATATAAATGATATGATTTTAAGATAGGGACTAAAACATTCAGTGAATCGAGAGTTAAGAACATACCTGGGGCGAGATAGCCATAGGTCCCCGCGATGACGGTGGTAGTGGAATCCTTTCCGGCTCGAGCTTGTAAAACCTTAGCGATGCCGAAATCCGCAACTTTTGGGTGATAATTGACGTCGAGTAAGATATTAGTGGTCTTAATGTCCCTATGGATAATAGAAGGCAACAAGTCATGGTGAAGATAAGCCAAGCCCTGGGCTATTCCAAGCGCAATTTGGTGCCGCGTTGGCCACTCCAAATGAACCCAACCCTTGTGCAAGGCGTCCCATAGGTTGCCATTTGGCATGTACTCATAAACCAAAAGGCTGCAATCCAAGCTGGAGAAATAGCAATATAATTTAACTATATTTTTATGTCGTATACTCCCCAAGGTCTCCACCTCTGTTTTTAATTCCTTATCCAAATACAATTGATCTTGATCCGACGTCGTATCCTTCCCCTTCCGACTCCATAGCCGTTTAACGGCGACGATTTCGCCGCTGTTTAATTCGATTTTGTACACCGTGCCGGAGCCGCCATGGCCGACGATGTTCTTATCGACCATTGATTCGATTACCTCTCGTGGGTCGAAGCTAATTCGGTGGAAGCTTTTGACGTCGTACGAGAAAAACGATGATGACAGTGTTTCGTCCTGTTCCATTACTGATTTTTCTCTGGTGAATCGCCGTCGTAGATACAGAGCAGCGCCGATGAAGATTATAAACGCCGATATTCCGATTGCCCAGATGGAATTCAGCCGCTTTTTGTTGTAGTTTTGTGGACAAATTGGGAATTTGTGATCGGAGGAATCTAAATAAACCGAAACGCAGAGTCCCGGGTTGCCGGAGAAGCTTTCGGCGAGTCCGCCTTTGATCAGAGACAGAGGAATCGGACCGGTGAGTTGATTGTTTGAGAAATTGATTGAATTCGGCAGCAGCTCGCAGAGGCTTTCCGGGATGTTTCCGGTCAAATGATTGTCGGATAAATCAAGAACATTCAGAGATTTCAGCTGAGAAAGTGAAGTGGGTATTGAAGAATTCAGCTGATTTCCTTGTAAAAGCAACAAATTAAGCCGCCGGAGATTCCCAATTTCGGAAGAAATCGGGCCCGACAAGAGATTGTAGCTGAGATCAATCTTAACCAAATTGGTCGCTTCAGAAATTTCCGGCGGCAACACGCCGGAAATTTTATTACTCTGCATGAACAACTCGGAGAGATTTCTAGCTTTCACAAAAGAATTCGGAATCTCGCCGGTGAGATTATTGTTACCGAAATCAATAATCGAAACATGAGGAAGACCCAGAAGCCCCTCCGGCACCGGACCGGTTAATAAATTGGAACTGACACGAAACCGTAAAAGTGACTGGCATTTACCGTACGACGGCGGGATTTCACCGGAGAATTTGTTTTGCAACACGAGAAAATACATTAATTTACCTTCTCCACAGACATCTGTCGGTAACCGACCGGAGAAATCATTTTCCGACAAGTCAAGAACGACCATCGGCGAGAATTGACCCAAATTACTTGGAACTTGTCCTGTCATGTAATTGTCGTAAAGGGATAACATAGTGAGTGTCGTTGAATTCGAAATTGAAATTGGAATCTCCCCTGTTAAGCTGTTGTTGTAAAGCTGAAGAACTTCCAGCTTAGGAAGACGACAAATCGACTCTGGAAGCTTCCCAGTCAACTTGTTGACCGACATGTCCAAGTCCACGAGTTCTGTCAAATTCCCAAGCTCCTCTGGAATTTCGCCGATTAAAAAGTTGTAATAAAGCTCCAAATCTCTCAAATTCTTCAGATTTCCGATTTCTCTCGGGATTTTTCCGGCGAGGAAATTGCCGCTTAATTCCAGGTCAACGAGCGATGTCATGTTCCCAATCGTCGCCGGAATCCGACCTTCCAGCATACATGTCGTCAACACCATTGATTTCAGCTTCGTCAAGCCGGAGATACTCTCCGGCAACTGCCACGTGTTGAAATTACTATCTTCATTGAAATTCAGCCTCTCAAGATTTGTCAAATTGAAGACCGACAACGGAAAGTCGCCGGTGAAATTGTTGTACGACAAGTCGAGAATCCTTAAATTTTTCAACGGCGAGAAATCCGGTAGCGTCCCTGTTAGATACAGAAAAGTCATATCCAGTTCTTCCAAAACAGAGCAATTCATTATCCCATGTGGAAAAGTCCCACGAAACCCACTCCGGCCAAGACGGAGCACTCTCAATTCCGGCAAATAAGAACAAACATCCGCCGGAAACCTCCCGGAAACCACCCGACCTGAAAGATCAATCCCCACCACAAACCCCATTTCATTACAGCTCACGCCGGTGAAGTTACAGAACGATTTCCCATCCCAATCAGACGGCAGAGAATTCCCAACCACCGTCTGTTTCATCAGAGAGAAAAACCCCGACTGATCATTCTCGACCGCCGGAGAAATCAAAAAGACAAGAAATAAGAACAACAACAACAGACCGACCATATCTCTCTCTCTGTCTCCGATTAAATGGGTTTTGAAGTGGGTTTTCCGGTGAGGTTTCAGAGACAGAGTCGAAGAACAGAGGAACAGAAATGGGTATGGATGCAAGAAGCAATCATAAGAAGGAATATGTGTTAAATGTTTTGGGGGTTTGAGTTTGGTTTTGCATAAAGAAGCTTTAAATTTTATACGCCATTCCACTAACTAATGTTTCAACGAATAATCTTAATCGCTTCAAATACTTCATGTTCTTGTTCTTGTTTGTTCTATACAGATTTTGATTCCATGTGGGAAGAAGCTTGAGGCCTTGTGTGTAGCCTATCTAATCACCCTCCATTTGCTTCTTCTAAGTGCAGCGTTGGAGATCCACCAAAGTCACACACAAAGCCAAATAAATTGCTTTAAAGATCATCAAATCCTTCTTTACCACCCTCTTTACTTTCACTCATTTCCATTTCATCAAAGTTCATACTTTACAGCTGATTAAAAAAGCAAATCCCGATCCAAAAAGTATTAATCGAGTTATTTGGACATCTGAGTAATGAAAGGATAATATAAACGAACCGAGCCCACATTCAAACGAGAAGCATCCTCAAAAAATTTGTGTTGGTTTGTAGGGGTAGTTTTATAGGAGAGCACGTGTCAAACTTCTTTGCTATGTCTAATAATCTATCAAAGCCCGACACCAGTCGGTGTGCTAACTTGAGCCCCTAAGAGAGTGGATTGTGAGATCTCATTTTAGTTGGAGAGGGGAACAAACCATTTCTTATAAGGGTGTGGAAACTTCTCCCGAACGTTTTAAAATCGCGAGACTGACGACCATATGTAACGGGGTAAAGCCGAAATTAAATTTGGGTAGAGTAATTGAAATGGGTTATATACCAATTTAATAATCATTAAATTAAATTATTTATAATAAAACCTATAATGTGTGAAACAAAAAAAACTATTCATGTCTTGAAGGAGGAAGCAAAAGCCTGAACTAGAAGCTCTACACATAATAATAATAATAATAATAATAATAATAATAATAATAATAATAATAATAATAATAATAATAAATGGTCCCACCATCACTCTACTATAAAAAATTAGTGCTCAATTAATTCTTAATTTTAATGATTATATCAATTAAAATGTAAAGATAAGGAATAATAAGATATTAATTGGTTTTAAAAAAATCTTTTAATCCTCCATTTATTTATTTATTTTCTTTTTAACTGCTAAATTAAAAATTTAAGGACTTTTCGTCAAAGCCCTACCTCCTTTATCACGGTCATTAGGGGCTTTAGCGGGTGATTCGGGCTGTTTCCCTTTCGACGATGAAGCTTATCCTCATCGTCTCACTGGCCGATCTTGACCCATGTTATTTTGAGATCATATCTAGTATTCAGAGTTTGCCTCGATTTGGTACCACTCTTGCGGCTCGCGCCGAAACAGTGCTTTACCCCTAGATGTCTAGTCAACTGCTGCGCCTCAACGCATTTTGTGGAGAACTAGTTAGCTCTGTGTTCGAGTGACATTTCACCCTTAACCACTACTCATCCGCTGAAACTTGTAATTTAACATTAAAAATAAGGGTTTTATTCACAAAATTGATCCGAAAATTACTATTGAAATAATCTAAGAGGTATGAGACTAGATGTTCGAATTCTTACTCCACATGTTATTGTTGAGCTGAAAATTAGCGTTTATAACTATAACAGCCTAATGCCACCGCTAGCAAATATTGTATATTTTAACACGTTTCGTGTCATTGTCAGACTCAAAGTTTTAAAACGCGTCTACTAAGGAGAGATTTTCATACTCTTACTGTTCAACTGATGTTAGATTTCACAATCCACCCCATTTGTGGGCCCAGTGTCCTCACTTGTACACTAATACCAAGTATAATAATCTGAAACCACTATTAGCAGATATTGTCCGCTTTAGCTCAATACGTAACAAGTTAAAACGAACAATATCTGCTAGCGGTAAGTTAAGGTCGTTACAATAGTCTACTTTTAAGGGGAAGAACGGGAGCGAGGAAGAGTGCCACGTGGACATAAAATGGGGGGTACAAAAGGAAGGGGAAAGTTGAGAATCTATGTTGGGGAGGAGTTGTCCATAAAATGCAAAGCAAAAGATGCCCACTCCTAAAAAGCCAATTGGGAATCTGATTTGGTAGCTTCAATTCTCTCTTAATTTTTTATTTTTTTATTTTTTTATTTTCTTTAAATCATTTTCAAAAATTCCAACTTGTCGATTTCTCATTGGACGGTCTTTAAATATTTGAGTGGAAATTACTATTTTCTCCAAGAAAAAATAAGTGGGTTTCTACAAATATTCTTATCCTCATGAGTTGGATTTATTATTATTATTATTTTAAATATATATATTAATTGTTCTGTCTTTTTGCTGCTACCTATGATTGAAATAGAGGTGATTTTACGTGTACACCCTCAATAATTCTTTATTATTATTATTATTAAATAAATAAATAAAATTTACCTCTACATTATTTAAAAATAAATTGTTTTTTTTTTTTTTATATATAATGTTTATAGAAAAGAAAAACGTTTTAAATAAGGCATTTTTCTTTTAGTACAATTTTTAAATAAGATTTAAAAAATAGGAAATTCCGTGTTTTTAGGATTACGTTTGTAGAATTAAAATATTATCATATCATTAAAAAAAACAAAAAAACAAGACCACAACCTGATTATGGAATACACTTTAGTGGGCATTATCCAGTGGGCCCCACTCAGTTTAAAATGTATAATTTTTATATCATTTACTAAAATTAGCACAAATCAAATATGAAATTATTATTATTAAATACCAACTCGACGTAATAACTCCGACCAATTCAGATCGCAGGTCGAGTTAGATTTTTCAGTTTGGGTTGAGTTAAATTTTTTAAAAATCGAAAATGTCAGATCGAACGAGTTAATTCAACCAACTAAAAAATAGAGTTATAATTCAACCAAACTCAACTCTAAAATTAAGAATATTTGACGTTTGTAACTAATGTTAGTAATGTGTTGTGACTGATATTTTAGTTATTAATGTAATTAAAAAAAAAAAAAAAACAACCCAACAAACTAACTCGAAAATACTAAGTTGGGTTGGGTTGAGTTGCGAACTCTATTTGGATTACTCTGTTCATACAACAACTAAGAAGCCGAGCTGTAGTTAGAAAGAAAACGAGCACATGGTTAGCCTGCGCTATATATCGGTACGGTTCGAGTCGGTTTTAAGTGGTTTTAAAAGTATGTGAAATAATGGAGTTTATGAGGGAAGAATTGAGTGATGCGGCGACTATGTAAAGCAAATTAAAGAAGTGATTATTCTTTTATAATATTAAAATATAATATCTTAATATATTATTTATTTATTTATGTCCCAACTAAAATCTCAAAATATGCTTTACAAAAGTCAAATTCTTTTTTTTTTTTTTTTCTTTTAATAAATATTATTAAATAAATCATTTACTATTTTCTTTTCTTATAATTTTGGATAATTTTGGATATTCGGGATCGGTCGATATGCAAGGAAGAATTTCCTACTCGACGCCATTGAGTCGAGCTCGAGAGAGATATCAACCACTCGAGAAGGGTACGACATAGCGTGTCGGATCTCGATCAGGTCAATGTATGTGCTTCCTTAGCTTCTTATTCCCAAAAGACATAATGTACAACTTAGAAGTCACCCAAGCCCATGATGGTGGCCCATGGTACAATTAAAACAGGCCCAATAAGATTAATGGGCCGACAGAAAAACTGGGCCGACATGATAATCTTAGATTAGTGGTAAGGTTTAGACACTAATGCGGTTGCTAATTCCGTTTTAACAGTCCATCATTTTTTGCTAATTGTAATTCCAACTAACCCACAAGGTTGGGCTTCTTGTAGCATTTGGACCACGCTTCTCATTGTCGGTCTCGATGTCGGAGCCCTGGCTGTGCACAAAATCCCAATTCTCAGGACCTTTATGGCGTCCTCTTTAAACATGTCTCCTAGCCTTGAGTCAACCAAGCTCAATACCCTTTCTCTTGTCTTCAAATTGTTTGATACCCATTCCACTATGTCCTTGTTCTCCCCGAACTCCGCCTCGATCGCCTTCTTCCCGCTCACCAACTCCAACAACACGACCCCGAAACTGTACACGTCGCTCTTCTCGTCGACTTTGTAGGTATACCCGTATTCTGCATGAATTAATTTGAACTTAATACAGCTTAAAGTAATGACGGGATGAAAGAATGAACAGTAGGGTGAGTGGGTTTACCTGGTGCGATGTAGCCTGGGGTGCCTGCGATGACGTGGGAGCTCTCTGTGAACCCACTAGCTTGAAGCATTTTGGCTAGCCCGAAATCTGCAATTCTTGGCTTTAGAAATTCGTCCAAGAGTATGTTACTGGCCTTAACGTCCCGGTGGATCACTGGTCGGTCGCAGCCGTGATGAAGATACTCTAATCCCTTTGCTGCTCCAACGGCGATTTGGTATCTTGTTTCCCAATCCAATTCCATTTTTCTAGATGTGTGGAGTCTGTCCCATAAGCTTCCGTTAGGCATATATTCGTATACTAATAGGTTTGAAACCTCACTTGTAATGCTGCAGTAGAGCTTCACCACGTTTACATGTCGGATTGAGCTTAGAGTCTTCACCTCTGAATCGAATTCTGAGGATTTCGTTCTTTGTTTTTGGAGAATCGGCGACGAGCTTCGGTTCCTCCTTTTGTCGTCGTATGGATTGGTGTTCCATATATGCTTCACTGCAAACTCTTTCCCATTTCCGACCGTCACTTTATAAACGTTGCCGGAACCTCCTTTTCCGATTAGATTCTCGTCTTTAATGGAATTGAGAATCTCGTCCTCTGTGAATGACATTACGTGGAAGGATTTTAGGTCCCATGATTCCTCTTTAAGCGACCAATCTCTGTCTTTTTCACTCTTTTTCAACGTTATGAAGCACCATACTGTTATGCTGAGAAGAAGTAATCCGACGGCGAAACAGATAACAAATGTACGAACATGCTTGGAATCGTCGGATCTCTGTGAACATCGCTGTAAAACGCCATCAACATCACTACAGAGGCCAGGGTTTCCAGCGAAGCTTTCTTTGTAAGCTCCATTCGCAAGCAATTCTGGCACCGGACCGGTTAACTGATTATTGGAAAGATCGAGAAAACTCAACTTCAAATGCGAAAACGTCGAGGGGATTTCACCAGAGAGGGCGTTATTGGAGAGATTCAGAGAATTTAGAACAGCAACAAACCCTAGAGACGAAGGGATTTTTCCCGAGAACAAATTTTCCGCGAAATTGACGATAGACAGGGAATCACACGAGCCAATCGTCTCCGGAATCAAACCAGAGAATCTATTGCTCTGCAATTCGAGGCTGTCGAGATGCTTCAAGTCACCAATAGTTACCGGAAGTTCACCGAAAAACTCATTATTGCTCAAACTAACTTTAGCAAGAGATTTCGCTTGCGAAATCTCCAACGGCAAACGACCTGATAATCGATTATTTTCGACGCGTAATTCCGAGAGAGCCACCGCCTTCCCAATATCAGAAGTGATCGAACCTTCCAATTGATTTGACGCAAGATCAATTATATTCACATTCGGCAATCCCCAAATCCCAGACGGAACAACACCGGTGAGCGAGTTCTCACTAACTCTAAATCGCGTTAAAGTTGAGCAATTACCGTAAGTCGCCGGAATCTCGCCGGAGAAATTGTTCTTAAGAATGAGAAGCTTCTTCATCGTCCCTTTCTTACACATATCCGGCGGAATAGATCCCGACAAGAAATTTTCAGATACATCAATGTAATCAAAATCCGACCAAGAACCAATCGATTGCGGCAGCGGACCAGTAAGCCGATTACTATAAAGCGAAAGATCCACCAGCGACTTGAACTCACCAAGCTCCGCCGGAACACCGCCGGAGATTTCATTATCAAACAGTTGCAGAGAAACCAAATTCGTCAAAAACCTCACCTCCGACAAATCCCCACTTATAAAATTCATCGAACAATCGAAATTCTTCAGCCGGGTTAGGTTTCTCAGCCCCGCCGGAAGTTTCCCCGTCAATTGATTGCCGTAAAACTCCAACTGCCATAGATTCTGCAAATTCACAATCTCCGCCGGAATTCCCCCGGTGATGTAATTTTCCGAGAATTCCAAACTCCGAAGCTCTGTAAGATTCCCAATAGCCCTCGGAATCTCCCCTGTTAAGCTGCAATTCGACAAGTAAAGCCATGTGAGCTTCTTCAAAGCTGTGACCTCCACCGGAAACGTAGCGTTGTCGAAAGCGTTATCGCCAAGGCTTAACTCGATCAACCCAGTAAAATTCTCGACGGATTTCCATGGAAACTTCCCGGAAAACCCACTTAAATTCAAGTACAGATACTGCAATTCCGTCAAAGAATGTATGTCGGGGAAGGACCCAGAGAAGGAATTGATACCCAGATCCAAATATTTCAATTTGACACACTTGTTCAAGCTCTCCGTTGCTCCGCCGTGCAAGGAATTCGACCCAAAAGCTAGCTTCTCCAATGATTTCAGTTCACAAATGGCATCAAATGGAAGAACCCCTGATAAACCCCTTTTGGAGAGGTCAATTCCGGTGACGAACTCGTCGGAATTACAGGTGATTCCGGTGAAGTTGCAGATGTGGGTTTCGTGTCCCCAATTTTCGAACACCTTGGTGTTCGAGCTTTGGAGATTGGTTTGGAGTTTGGTTAGGATTTGACGCTCGTCGGACTTGATTCCGGTGAGGAAGCTCAAGAGAGAGAGAAAACAGAGGAAATGTAGAGACGACATGTCGGGAAAGTCGTCTCTTGTTTGGTCGGAAATGGTAGAAGAAGAAGAAGAAGACAAAGAAGAACCCGACCGACAGTGAAGCAAGTTGCAGCTCGGTGACACAGCCTACAATGGCCGAAACGGTGCGTTCATATTGAACTTTCCAACTCTCCACTGTGTAAAACGCTTAAGAAGCTTCCATTTTAAATTGGGTTATTATTATTATTATTATTATTTATTTATTTTTATTAGAAGACGTGACTTAAAGAAATGAAAAGAGGAAAACGACCAAAAAGATTATATTTTTCATAAATTTTCTTATCATAATAATTGATACACCACTAAACCCGAACCTGAACGTCACTTAATATTTGAAGAATCTCATGAATCGAAAAGTCGGGATCGAAACTATTTAAAGTATTTTTCGACCGAAAATGCGTATTAATTTTATCAAATATAAACATTTCTTACAAAATAGTTAAAAAATATTGGTCGCCTTATATATTTATATTAAAATTAATATTTATTTTATGCTCAAAATAATAAATAGATTAAAAAAATTTGTTATCATTTTAATTTTTTTTTTTTTTACTATTTAAAAAAAAATAAAAGAGAAGAAAATAGGGATTTAAATTTTCTTAATTTATTTATTGTTGGAAAGAGACAAAGGAAATTAGAAAGTGGGGTCCACATTCGCTGGAGGCCGCCATCGTTGACGATCATATCTGTCTGATGTGCCTTACGTCCCTCCCAGCACGTGCATCAAATTTTATTTATTTATTTATTATTTTTTTAAATCTCGATTGTGCTTTATTCTGTCCTTTTTTTAATAATAATAATAATAATAAGGACAGAATTACATCAGAATATTCATAATAAAAAAATAAATTCACTCTCCAATCCCAAGGTCACACGTGTAATGAAATGAGGTTAATTTCCGTATTTTGCTTTAAAAATTAGGTAAATTTAGGTGTAAATTAGATATGGTGAGAGAAAATGAAAAATTACTGAACTCGACGGTAAATATTGAATATATAAATTTTTTACAATTTAAATTGAAATTTAGATATATTTATTAAAGATTCTCAAATTAATTTTTTAAAAGATAGTCCTTTTTTATGATTTGACAAATGACGTGTCATTTATTTAATAACTGTTTTTTTATCCGTTATTTACTAGATAAATTAGATAATTTATTCTTAAAATATATAGATATTTATTTTTAAATTCTACTGATAATTAATTCGTATAATTATTGGACTTGACCTAATTGAACTGTAATGATATTTTAACAGGTATTTTTATTACAATATGCGAAAAGCGGTGCATTATAATTATAACTATAATTATTATATCTATATAGATACAGAGAAAATAATTATAATTCAATGTTTTTAATTAAGCCTACTTAAATGATGAGCGGAAAAAAATATATTCAAGTTAGGTTGGACGAGTTTAATAATTAGATTTTGTTTTTTAGTTTTTTTTTATATATAAAAAAAAGTGGAAATAAAAGAAAAGAAAAAAAGTGAGAGGATAAGAGGAGAAATTAAAGAATTAAATCCACATATTAAAAGTAATAAAGTTGTATAAAAAAGGCATTAAAGATATTCAAATTTAGGTCTTACTCACCATCCACTCCCACTTCAATTATTGAAATTATAATCACTAAAAAGTTTTCAAGTATTGCTAAATTACTATATTGCCCTTGCTGTTCTATATCACTTTTTCTATTTTTTTTTTTTAATATTAATTATAAATTACTCCTTCGTCTCATCAATCAAATATATTTTCATAACATCGTGAAGAAGTGCCGTGATGGTAATTATGTTGTATCTGAGGTCGTTGTCACGATCGCTTGTCGTTGTTGGAGCTAGAGTCGTTGCCATTAGTTACAACCAGGGTCGTCTTCATCGCTTGGAGGTCACTATCGTCGGATTTGATACATGCATGAGAGAAGATTATCGTAATTGTGGGAGGCGAAGAAAGGTAAAAAGATAAAAATAAGATTTTTTTATAAAGGGGTAATAGGGTAATTTCATGCCTTCAAAAGTCCGATTAATCTATAAAGATTAAAAACCCTTCCAAATGACTTTCTTACCCCTATATTTTGTTGCATTTTTTTACAATTATATCCCTAATATAATTTTTTTTAAATCACTAAATAAATGGAAATAATGTTATATTTTTGTTAAGCCATTTATAATATTCTAAAAAAATTATAATCTTTATCGTAAAGGTGTTTGTGGGTTAGAATGAGTCGGGATTGTAACATTTTTTAATCTCAATCCAATCGGTAACTTTTATTTTAACTCAAACAACTCTTATTAAATAAATAACTCGATCCTAACATGATCCAACATCAATTTTATGGGTTGGATTGGTTTAAATTATTTGAATTATTTCAAAATTTGTTTTTGATAAAAGAAATAATTTTTAAATATCTAATTAATATTTGCATCTCAATTTTAATATATCTTAAAAATTATTTTTAAGAGGTTGAACAACACTAATAAAAAACAAATACTAAAATAATAATAAAATAAAATAAATATACGTGTATAATTATATTACAAGGAAAAATATATATTTTAATTCTCCGTAAACCAATTAATTTCATAAGTTTTTCATTTATTTGTCGAATTTTTTCAGCCATCAAATATATTTTTTTTCGAGACATCTTATCCGTTTAAACTTAGTTTTAATTTAGTCAATGACATAATTAATAAATCTTTGATAATATCTTCGAACATTATCAAACATAAAACAATTTTGTAATGTAACTCGTTTTCTTTACACGATAACAAGATTTTGTACTTTTTTTTCTCGATCCACAAAAAAATCAATAATTTATTTTTTAATTTAAAATGTAGGGTGAAAATTGAAATTAAAATTGTAACAGCCCAGATTCGTTGCTAGTAGATATTGTTCTTTTTTAGTTTTTACTTTCGGATTTTCCCTCAAGACTTTAAAACGTCTGCTAGGGGAAGGTTTTCACACTCTTATAAAGGGAATTTTGTTCTCCTCCCAACGAACGTGGGACATCATATTAACGTGGAGTAGGCAATGATTTGGATGATTAAATGGTTATGGTCCACTGCATGGCTTATTTAATTTGTCGACATTGTTCAGTGTCTTGTCTTTTTGACCAACGCATAACTAGTTGACCAATTTGGCTTTCTTCACTACTGACCCATACAGAATTAATTTGTGGCTAATAGAAGAAAAAAACAACCACCGTCCGATCAAACAGGAAAATAGAAAGAACGGTGGTGATGGAATACATTGAGATTTTGATCGGGACATGTTCGTAATTTGATATGTTATTTTATTTTACAACAAATAATGAATGAAGAAGATGATCTCATTACTCCACTACCGAACTTTTGACTACTACAAAATTTTATTTAAAGTAAGCTCGTTGGCGGTATTCATATGACCCATTAACCCGACCAACTCGAATTATCTAACTCAAACCATAAAAGTTGGGTTAGGTTAGAAAAATTAGGCTCAGTTTGGTTAAAAAACAACCCTACAACCTAAGTCAACCCGAAAAATAATGAGTTGGGTTAGGTTGTAAACTTTATTCAGGTTATTCAGGTCAGAAACTCAACCAACTTGAAATTTCGGATTGATTCGGAAGAGTTTTCCAACCTAACTTAATCTGTGTACGGGATGGTTGGATAATCACTTAATTTTTTATTTTTTGTTTTTAAAAATTAAAATAATAAATATTATTTCCATTTAGGATTATTTTTAATTAAAATGAAAAAAAAAATATTATTTTATGTGGCACACCGATTTTGCAATACATGAAGCCTCTTTAAAACTTTTTTTTTACACGTGCTCAAGCATTTATTTAGGGGGCTTTTAGGTAGTGGATTTTGTCCCTTCAACAAAATAAATATTATTTTTTTCTTAAAGTAATTTTAAATAAAGAATTTCATCTTTAAAGGCTTAATAAAATCCCAAAATAATAATAAAAAAAAATAATTAGTGCAATTGGGTCACTGAATTAATTGCATTATTTGGCCTTTCCTAACTTTTTATCCTTCACTTTAAAAAAAAATAATAATAAATAAATTAATTAATTAAAAGCCCTCGACCATTTCAGTTGGTTCGTCCACTTCCTTTGGTAAAAGGAACCTTTTTCTTCGTGATTTGAGACCCGAACTTTTTTGATTCAAAAGATGGATACTTTATCATAAAGATGAGTTCGAATGCAACGTAATCCAGTAAAGATGGTCTGTCCATAAATTTAAATATAATTTAATAAATATGATACTAATTATCCAATATTTAGATTGGAGTAATTATAAATTATTTTCAAATTTTGGATTTAAAATATTTTTATAAAATGATATAAAAGTTTAATAAAAGGGGTATTTAATTTAATTCAATGTTTGACATTAGTCGTAGCCATCTTGTTCTTATCTAAATTGTCTTCAAAATCTTATCCATTAATTACTTTTTTATTTTATTTTATTTTATTTTTTTAAAAAAGAGCCCTTTTAATAATTTTTATTCAATTCTAAATTGAATAATGTCGAGCTTTGATTTGTAAACGAAGAGGACACGTGGTCCCTGTCCGTCCACGTAATTAAAAATTTTAGTTTATTATTATTATTATTTTGGAGTTTAATTCAAACAAAAAAAAAAATTAAATATTAAGTAGGACTTCCACTAATATCGTCAAAAAAAAAAAAAAAAATCTTAATTCTATCGCTAATTTAATGTTGAATGAAAGTCCCACATCGACTATTTTAGAGAATGATGATGAGTTTATAATCAAAGAATACTATCTCATTACAGTTATGATAGCTTATACAGACGGTAAGACCTTTAAGTTTTTTAATTTTTTATACGTATTTTTTGAAATGCAGTATTAATGATACATAAAATAAAAACCAGTGTCTGGATCACGGAATGGGCCTATAACTTTGGGCTCAAGCCCATATGAAGTTATGGATCTGAGACTTGGGCCGACAATAGTTATGGATCCGTAGCCCCTTCATAGGTACACCAGCAACCGAATTAATAATTTTATTCATTAAATTATTTTGAATTAATAATTTATGTCTTGTTTTCATTAATAATAATAATAATAATAATAATGCAATAGATTATACAATATTTATTAAGAAATTTATTTGAAACATTAAATTGGTTGTCGTTTTCATCCCACAAATTTACAATGAAAAACATTTTTTTTTTCCAATTAATTATTTATAGGAAATAATAATAATAACTCACCAAACTTTCATTCTTTTTTCCATGCCCAATTATTCTACAAACATTAATTTATTAAATTAATATATAATTTTTTAACACGTTGTTCACGTGTAAATTTAAATACAATGTACTAAGTAGGTCAAATTTGTGGGGTTTAATATTGTAATCTTATGCTGAGATTTAAAGTAACTATAAGGTAATTAACGAACTGTGTGACTATAAATTAACTAATTAATCATTAGTCAACCATAATTAAATAATAATTTAAGTTACGGGTAAGTAATTAGTAAGATCCTGATGTCAGTAAAATTCAATAGGACAAAATATTCAATAGATCAAAATATTCCCCGTCTCCGTCTCTACTTAATTTTTTTCATCGTCTCTATTTTTTTTTATATATAAAAATAAATAATATTATTACTTCCAGACTTTAATTATAATATTTAAGTTAAAAACGAAGCTGTAATATTAAAATTTGATTTTTTTTGCAAAAGTGGATAACATCCTACAATTGTGAGAGGGTAATGATCCAAGGGCCGAAATTAGAGATGTTTCAGAGATGGCCACGTGTTAATGATCCAATGGCCCACAACGCGTAGCTTTTAATGAAGAAAGCCATTGCCCATCGGGAGCTGTACGCGCAAGCTCTGCCCACAAAAGAAACTCCCGCTAGATCTTGGCCGCCAGCGCCTGCCCGTAATTTCTTCGTCAAATTATCTCGTCGCCTAAATTTCTGCAAAAACCTAAACCCAATCTCTCTCCGACAACTGCCTTTCGTTTCGGATTTCTCTTCTCATTGCGCTAATTTCTGTTCCTTTGTTGATTCTTTTCCTCTCATTTTCTCTGTTAATCTGTTGTTTTTTCTAATTAACTCTGCTCTGTTTCTCATCTTCCCGATTCGTTCGATTGCTTCGTTGTACTGGACTTCAGAGCTTTAATTTTCAGTAAAATGTTTAGATTCATGTAGTGCTACTGAGATTTGCTTCTGTTTTGATTGCTTAATGGCGTCGATTCGGAGGACTTTGTCGCCGGCGTATCCCGATCGGGTGTATCCTAACGGAATCCCGTTTTCAACTTCTTCGCCATCCTCGAAGCTTCTTTCGAATGCTAAATACTCGTCTACTTTCTCTTCTTTTGCCGTCGGAGTGCGGAGATTTATATCTGGAGCTTTCTTGCTCAGGCATCCTCCGAGGAAAGGTAGCAATGTTTGGCGAAGAGCATTCTTTAGATGCTGTGTGTTTTTCTTGCTTGGCTTCTTGCTAGGTATGATGCCGTTTGGCCATGATGGCGACGATATACGTAGGCATGACTTCTCGTTTGAGATCAAGCCGCCGCATGTTAATGCGCAGTTTGAGAAAGATACTCATGGTCTGGTTTGGCGAGAAGATTCAGTTGTCGATTCAGTTAATTTGTCGGTCAAGCCATCTCCGGAAGTGAATTTGTCTCTCACTTCAGTGCCGAAGAGACAGTTGATTGTGGTGACGCCGACTTATAATCGTCCACTTCAAGCCTATTTCCTGAATAGGTTGGGTCAGGCGCTGAAGCTTGCGAATCCTCCATTGTTATGGATTGTGGTGGAGATGAATTCAGCCTCGATGGAGACTGCCGAGATATTGCGGAAAACGGGGGTTATGTACAGGCATTTGGTTTGCACTAAGAACATGACGGACGTGAAGGATAGAGGAGTTCATCAAAGGAACGTGGCATTGCAACACATTGAACATCACAAGCTTGATGGAATCGTTTACTTTGCGGATGATGACAACATATATTCGCTGGAGTTGTTCGATAGCATGAGAGACATTAGGTAATTGAAATCAATCCTGATGAATTTACGGATCGTTTAATTAAATGTTGGATATTCTTTCTATCTACTGTTTGCACGTTTTGTGTTCAATTTTTCTGTTGCATTCAAAATTGAGGACTACTTGATCCATCCGTTTCGATCATTATTGCATTTGCTCGTCTAATTTTAATTCTTTTTTTGTGTATTCTTGGTTACATGGTGCGTTTTTATTGCCTTCGTCATGGTGGCAGTTTTTTAGCTGAGAAAATAGTGCATATAATTTCGCACCTATATATTCCTACCCGCCCTGGGCTGCGCAACTAATTTTGTGTAATTATGTGGTCATCCTTATCATTTCTGGCTACATCTAAATTGACTGAATTCTTGAGCGTCAGCGACAAAGATTAATAACCACCTTGTTGGCGGTGTTCTTTTACCAATGACAGAACTTTCAAGAGGCTAATTCGTGATCTTTCCTTTTCATGAGTCAAACTTTGTACGATATCACTTGCTAATGCTATGTCTTTTCATTAGAAGTCCGTGTTATAGTCCCTCGATCTTGATTGCGTCATATGAGTTTCTATAATATGGCTCTTTTTAGCCCTTCCTGTCACATCACTTCACTTTTTCATTAGCTTCCATTTGAAAATGGTTTAGATCCGAAGAAAAGCTACATTCATGCTGTTTTTTCTTGAGGAGGTGTTACTAGTTAGGAAAGCTCTGTCATATTTTAGATTCCTTTCCGATATAATACTCAACTCTTCTTTCTTTTATTTGATAGTTTGAGTTGGGTTTTCTTTTGAGAGACAACCTTTTATCTTAGAAATCAAATTGTTTCCATACCAAAATTACATTCATGTTTTCTCTACATGACGAAGATTGCTAGTTTAAACTGTTAAAATTCTGTTTACTTTGAAGACTTCTAATCTTAGTATGCTCATCTTGCAGTCGCTTTGGCACTTGGCCCGTTGCTATGCTTACACAAAACAAAAATAAAGCGATTCTGGAAGGTCCTGTATGCAATGGAAGTCAAGTAATTGGATGGCACACCAATGAGAAAAGTAAGAGGCTTAGGAGATTTCATGTTGATATGTCCGGGTTTGCTTTCAACAGCACCATCCTGTGGGACCCAAAGAGATGGAGACGCCCTACTTCAAAACCCATTCGACAGTTGGACACTGTGAAGGAGGGTTTTCAGGTACTATATTATGTGCCTTTCCCACAGTTTTTGAAGCTTTCATTCGCATGTATGCAGTGCTATAATTTCATTGCTTGCCGTCTTTTTCTTTTTGACAGGAGACTACATTCATAGAGCAAGTAGTCGAAGATGAAAGTCAAATGGAAGGTGTGCCTACTGGCTGTTCAAAAGTAATGAATTGGCATCTTCATTTGGAATTTCCTAATTCTTTTTATCCCAGCGGTTGGGTGTTTCAGAAGAATCTTGATTATGTCCTGCCAATTAAGTGATTAAACTTTGCCATTGCAGTTTGAAGCTTAGAATTTGATACAGGTAACATCTTCTTTAGGCAAACAGGCTCTTGCAACTTTTTTGTCTACCATTGTAGAATTTAGGGTGTAAAATGAGATTGGAAAAGAAACTATGTTTTATCTGATATTAAAATACATATAGCTTCGTCACTTTCTGGACTCCTGAAGTTCATTTAAGTTCATCATCGGTTAATTTCAAACGAAGTTGAAATACAAATGACATAGATCCCATATTTTTTGGATGGCAGTTTGATCTAAATCTGAATTTTGGTGGCTTTTGACTTCCGATTGGATCATTTGCTTTAATTGGCGCTGTTGGTGGTGAAGAGATCCATGGCTAGCTTGGCTTTCAACACAGAGAAATACGAGTTTATCATTTTTACTTGTAAGATTTTTCTTGCATATTCTTTAAAAGAAATGAGTTTCGTTTAGTTGTAGAGTTTTAGTGCTTACGTTAGAGAGTTTTTTAATTTTTTGAATCTTCAATTGTTACAGCAAAACCTTCCAAATAGTGTGGGGGCAGGGACTATTGTATATCTAAACTCTGTATTTGTTGTAAAACCGGCCGGTGACTGAGTCGATGGGGCCAAATCAAGTAAGGCCACTTTCTGCTAAGGGTAAGACAGTTAGTTTGCAACATTACTATTCCCCATCACCCTCACTGTTTCAGCACACCATTTCTCAAATTTTGCCAAAGTCCTGTTTTTTCAACTTTTTGATTTTGGCCACACGTTCCACCAGCAAAAGGGTTCCCCTCCCTGCCTCCCCTCCCCCTCCCATGATAGGATAAATCCATCTTCCTAATGGAAGGCAAGTCTTGTTCCAGGAGGGAAGCCCCGTCCCCAGAGTAGGGTGGGTGTTATGATTAGCTTCGAGTACAAGGTTGAAGGTCTATTTGAAATGACTTTATAAGTGCTTAAAAAAAGTTAAGTTTTGGGTGGCGTTAAAATAGTCTTTTTGAACACTTGAAAAGTCATTTCAAATAGACTCTTAAACGAATTGGAGCTTAATTTTGGAGTTTGTGTGAGAAGGAAACTTTCAACTGCAGTAAAAGAATGACGATGGATTGATAGATTAGTTTTATAAATTGTGAGACTGGAGATTAAACCTTCTAAATGTTTCTCATATTTAGATATTGTGATTGATCTTAGTTTCGTATATGGCCATAGGGTGAGGAATTGTTGTAGAATTCTGTGTGGTTCTCAAAATGATGAGATGAATTCACAAAAGAGAGAATGTCTTCTTGTGGGATATATAGCAAAATTTTATGTTTATTTTCATTCTAAAACTTAAAAAAGTTATGTTAATTTGTTGTTAATGGTCTAAAAGAAGAGTGCTATGGGTTTGAATATACAGATGGTGATATGTACATATGTTACTGAAGCCACTTGAGTAAAGTTAAAAGACACTATTGGGTGGGTGAATATCCGGTAGTAGAACAACGGAAACGGTTACAATGGTTATTTTTCAGGGTGGTTGTCCTCTCGAGTCAAGTTTGTCGTCCGTTAGGCGCTTTGCTTGCTTTTTATGAAGTCGCTTTTTGTCTTTCATTTGTGCATCTTTCTTTCTCTTGTGCTTTCTGTTGGTCAACATCTAACCACAGCTCTCTATAGTTATACACTATTTGTGCACGAAGGAGTCTCTTTTTGTCCGTCAAAATGAGTTTTTCCTCAATAAAATATATCTCAATTTAGATAACCAATTAATTAAGGTTTAAACATGTTTATCACAAAAATAAAACTTAATTTTTTCATTTTGTTCACAAGTAAACATATGAAAAATATGTTTATAATGCATAAGCTATATACAAATTATTACCTTAGAATTTGAACTTTTTTTTAGATAATTAAAACTAGATTTTATTTAATGTTAAATAATTATTAAATAATTAAAAATAAAAAATAGATGGAAGTTTAGTTTTTTTTATTAATTTTTATTTTTCATAGTATAAAATCAAGAAATCTGCATTTTCAATCAAATATCAGACTGAAAAGGAGAATTCCAATAAAATCACAACACATTTTCAATCTGTTTAAATCTGCATAAGAAATGAAACGCCATTCAAAGAATAAGCTTGGAAACCATACTGAATTAAATGGTGGAACAGAAAAAAATTGGTTACAGTCAAAGGCTATTATATAGTACAGGGAACTATCTGTCACCAAGCTTACGTACCGGGCAGCGTCCGTTACAAGAAGTTCGAATACGAGCTACCCGACTAAACTGAACTAATGTACATAAAATGTCAAAATCTTGAACGAACTAAATGGAAAAAAAACATGACATTTCTAAGAACTCCTTAATGCAGATATGTATGTACACCTACGCAGAATCAGCATTTCCTTCCCCTCATTTTATATGGGGATGGCTGTTGGTGAGGTACAAAGCTGGACTCTTTTGAATCATCTCTGGACACAAATCACTGGGTTCACATGCCGCTGCACAGACCGATAATCAAGGATTTCAAATGGATTGTCTGCGGTGGGTTACATAGTCGAAGCAATCGAGGTTCCACGGGATGATTGACAAAGCTGATTGGGACCATGATTGCAGAGAAGTCGCCTCGTACTCCTCCAAAGAGCTGATTAGTCGATTCTCAAGTTCTCGAGGCTCACTCGTTCACCACTCCGGAGTTGATATGCGAACCAATGATATTCGTCCTAACTTTACAAGATGAACAGAATGCAGTTGCTACAAATGCCTTTCGTTTTCAAGACCCAGAACTACGAGCATCGGTCTGCAAAAATTTAGTGTTCCCAGATTTACTAAAACAAGATTTCTAAACTGATCCATAAAAAATAGCATAGTCTTGGGATATCTCTTTCAGGGAGAGGGGTAGTCTATCAAAATTTTTCTAAAGTTTATCGCAAGTCCCAAGAATAAAGCAGCAAGTTACAAGTCCGAGAGTATGGTAGACATCCAAAATGCCTAGATGCTTAGTTAGTTCGAAGGGTTTCATTAACGAAAAATGAGGTTCGTGACATTATTGAGAGGAATTTCTAAATTCCGAACATCGAAATCTTGTATGCCAAATTCAACACCATCACAAGGCCATTATACCATCCAGCGTTTTAGAAGTTTTACTTCTTGGGATCAGCAAAACAAGAACTCGAAAAACTACAAATCATTAGCTTAAAAGCATTGCAGAAACAGGTGAAATACTTTAAGATTGACATTGGAGGGCCCTTTAGTCGTTTTTGTTATCTATTTCCTAAACATATTTTCAAAATCCAATCCAAGTTTTGAAAAACCAAAATATATTTTTGTTTTTGAAATTCGACCAAAACTTCATAAACAAAGACGAAAATCGTAGTAATGAAATTGAAAGGAAACAAGCATAAATCCCGAAGCCAGAAACAAAAACACAAAACCGTTATCAAATCGACTATAGTTTTCTGTATCACCTCACTGTTGCAGAAAGCCCAAGCATTTGTTCTTTAAATAAAATGTAGACACAAGGGAAGTATTCTGGAAAGATTTGCCAATATAGGGAATAAAGCTAGCAAAAAAACAGGTAAAAATGACGTACAAGATCAAGAGAACGTACCTAGAGAGAGTAGATTTTGTGCTGGGCTGGCTGGCATAAGCAGCAAGAGGACCTTTAAGGTTAGCATATTTGTTCAAAGCATTTTCAAGTTGTGGCGGTGGCAACTACAAAAAACAAATTTATTTAGGAACATAAAGAACACCAAGTATAAGAGAAAGATATCCATATCAAATTGATGACATCATGAGACCTGTAATAGTACTCGAAAGGAATGAGGCTGCGTCTGAAATGCACATTTCAAAAAACCAAACCACAGTTTCGGCATCCTCCAGACCTGGATTCGAAAGACAACGTAGCAGCACGGTCCATGTGAGCACCGAGAATTAGATTTGGAGGACCAAAGTTTAAGACAGCAGAGCTTCATTTATATTTTTATTTATTTTTCTTTCATTAGATGTGGAAAACATAAGTTGTTACCAAAGGTACCTGTCTGTTTACAAGTTTGGAAAGTATCTCCATAACAAAATCAACCTGAAAAAGAAACCATGGTCATCCAAATAAGTAAACCGTGATTTTAACAATTAATTTTATTTCAAGCACAAAGCTGTATAAGATGTATTATAGGAACAAAAAAGAAAGGAGCATGAAGAATAGATATGTGATTTCCATAAGCAACAAATATAACGACCAGTCACACCTAGAGCAAAATAGTGTCAAGGTCTCAATTTTTTTTTTTTTAACTTTGATTGCATTTTTCACCAGGTCGGTCCATGCATTTAGTGGTACAATAATGTAACAGCCCAAACCCACAACTAGCTGATATTGTCCTCTTTGGGCTTTCCCTTTCGAGCTTCCCCTCAAGGTTTTAAAACACGTCTGTTAGGGAGAGCTTTCCACATCCTTATAAGAAATGCTTCGTTCCCCTCTCTAACCGATGTGGGATCTCACAATTCGAGTCTCTTTCCACCTCACTTAGTACCCCAAACTCTAGAATCAATGACAATGCAAAAACTCAGTCCAAAAGGCAATATATAATAGCTCCATGAAAATATTCCCTAATATCAGAAAACACGGAAATAGTAAATAATCTTCTAGTGCATTCCTTGTGTCTTGCATACTGAATCTTCCTTTTATGGAATCAAAATCTGCTTCTATGGATAAACTTTTGGTTTGGATTGCACAACTTGATGGGAAGCTGGAATTAATTTATCATAAATAGTTCTTTGCAAAGTAGAATATCTTCTAAAGAAATCAGAGGTTCTTCTCCAATATAAACAAAAGTTCAATGATGCACACGAGTTAGATCTATGAAAAGTTCTTGCTCATGGTTGTTCTTTAGATGGTTGTCTTTGCTATTTTTCAATTTTTCTTTTTCACTCCAAAGCTTGTATCTCTAAACTTTTAATCATCCTCATTATATCACTTAGAAGTTGGTTCTTGTTTACCCAAAAAAAAAAAAAAAAAAAAAAAAAAAAAAAAAAACTTACCAGAGTAGGAAAAGCATCAATTGCCTGAATCACAGTTCTCATGAAGAGAAGAGGAAGTGGGGTTTGTTCAACCTGAAAAGATTAGTGTTATTACAATACCAAATTAAAAATATAAAAGTGATGATCCTAGACTTTATTAACATACCATGTGGCCCAAGGCTTTTGCTAAAACCTGGTGAGTGAAAACTGTACGTTGCTCAAAACATGCTGAACAAGCATCCGTTATCTATAAAACAAAAAAAAAACCCAGAAAGTCATAAACTAGTATTCATTGATGCAGTAAACATTAGGGTATAAGTGGAAACCAGTTCAGAAACCTACGAAGGGTTGGATGCTTGAACATACATAATCCAAAAAAATGCACATATTTAACTGTAGAAAATGTGAGCTGGTAATTGTTTCAACTGTTTCAACATAGTTTTTGCTATTATTTTTTTTTTTCAATAAGCACAAGAGCTGAATGCGAAGGGAAGTACATATATTGACATACGTTAGGAATCACGGATCTCCACAATGGTATGATATTGTCTACTTTGAGCATAAACTCTCATGGCTTTGCTTTGGGCTTCCCCAAAAGGCCTCGTACCAATGGAGATAGTATTTCCCACTTATAAACCCATGATCTTCCACTAAATTAACCAATGTGGGACTCACTTCTAATAATCCTCAACAACATATCCAGCCCAGTTATCTGGACCAATTCTATAACCTATATTATTTATTTTGATAATTGAAATTTTGAAGGATAAAATGTTTGAAACTCTATGATTAACGAATACATATTTGCAAAAGATAGCAAAAATACCTTCTTTAATGCAAGGCCATCTTTTTCAGGAATTATGTTGTGGATGGCAATCAATACTTCAACAGGTGTTAAAGCTGGACGTGTATGTGCTGAACCCTGAAAGGAATGAAAAAGACCTGTTAGCATTATATTTAGAATAAACAACAATCAAATTCAACTAAATATTCAAAAGAATACATTGAAAGATTACCCTACCATGTGCCACAAATCTTACAAATATGCACAAGATTTCTCTATTCTACTCGATTCATATTAATGGCAACAAACCAACAATATTGTAAGTACGCGTTTGCAGTATTCTAGATACCTGTAATATGTGAGCCAACGCTCTCTGAAACTTCTCCAATGGAAGATCCACCAATCGAGGAAAAATAGGTAAAACCTGGTACCTCAGAATGAATAAGAACAAATCAACAAAGATCTGATTGGAAATTGTGCAAAAAATTTCTCTGTTTATTATTTGAATTTTGTCGTTGAGATTAGAGGGCAATGAAGAGAATACTTTATTGATTAAAAGGGTGTCCGTGGTAAATTGTATCACTGATTGACAAAGATTACTACCCACCAAAAAAAAAAACACTTTACAAGAAAATGAATCAAGGGTATGAATTGTAGAATTCAATTGATCTCAATTATAGGTGATAGAAGTTTTGTCAAATCCAATCTAAAAATTGTGTTGAGTCAACCTACAACACAACCCACAAGCTCATTCAAATGCACAGCTTCATGAGCCATGTCAATAGACTACACATTCTACACATCTAGAAATAGGTTGACCATTATAAACGAGACAAGCTTCAGACATCGTTATTTGGACATTCTTCTCTACAATAGGAAAAGAACACACAAAATACAAAGCAGAGAGAGAGGGAGACCTCATTTTTGGAAAGTGAGGGCAACATTGGAATGAGAATTGTCACGTCCTGGAGTGAACAAAGGAAATCCGGATCAAATATTTATATATATATTTTTTACACTGGATAGAATAGAAAAATAAATATTTTTCTAACCTTGAGTTTAGTTTCATATAAATGTTTAACAGTTGCGATCAAATCAGAAGAAGGCGTTGTCTCTCGAGTTAGCACCTGTAGTACCTGGCCAGTAAACAATAAATTAACAGGAAATCTATCAAATAAATAATAAATAAAAAGGTAAACTGTTTGAGGTTCAATTACTTCTTGTTCCACAAAGACAAGTTTACAGGAATAAAAGAAGACATACCAATGCTAAAAGATGTTCACTTCCTTGAGGCGGATCTGATATTATTCTAAGCAATTCAGAATCAGATGACCCTAAGGCCGTAATAAGATTAGGGATATGTTCATGAACGGCCTGATTCAAATAATAATAAGATGCAGACATAATTCAGTACCACTTCCTGTAACAGTTTAGTTTTGATACAAAAATACTTGTTCATTGATTTGCGTAACGGGAATACCATGATTTAAATAATAATAAAATTAAAAGAAAAAAAAGCAAACAAAACAAAAGAAAAAAGGAAGAGGAAGAAGAAGAAGAAAGGACCTCTTTCACTGATCTAGAAGCCTGTCCATAAGCATCAAATACAAACTGAAGAAGACGAGGTTTCTGCACGAAAACGACTATATCGTATCAAATTAATTTGGGGAGGCAACGTGTCATAACTATCAACATTAACACTGTCATAGAAGATTGGGAACCTTCACGCATAAAGCAAAAAGAAGAGAAATATGTCTTTCGGCTTCTGAAAGTGACGAGGTTGAACTGCCACGAACTGTAGGTTGTGAACTCCTCATGGAATCGTTTTCTGAGGTTCCAGGATCTGAAACTTGAGAACCGCAGACGGATGTTTCCTGACTCTCCCCCTAGAAAACAGTTTTCGCCATGGTAAGGGAAAGCATCAATAACGCACAATCAAACAGTTTATCCTCTTGTTGTGAAAAACTAAAAATTGCTTCATTGTGTTATCATTTGAAGAAGGCAATCTGGAAAAGAAAACACCGACAAAGAACAATTTCTGTATCCCGACCCCAGCTCATGAGGAAATTATCAAAGGGGATAAACTCATAGGAGATGTCCAAACATGGCAGTCAATTTAAAGTAAACTGGATTCATTACGCCCATTAGAGTCTAAAGACAAAAGTTAGAGATAATGAATATCCTGCTCGATTCTAGTCTCATTCGACTTTTGGCACAGGGATCGTTTTTAATCTTTGGGCGTGGGATCAAACGAAAGAAACAAATCTAACAGACCTCTGCTGCAGCTCTTTGTTCAATTGATACACATGGTGAAGGCACTACATCTGTCCTATCTCCATCGTCTACTGCAGACAGGAACATGTTTGTTGCATGCTGCTCAATCCTATCTGAAATGTAACTTAACCGGTAGAGTTTGTTTGCCACCTAATGAACAATGAAACAATGAAAACAACATACTCATCAAACAAAGTAAATAATGTCAAAACTATAAGCACTTATTTCAATTGGAAACCCAGCCAACAGACAAGAACATCTGTTGGCAGGAACAAAGGTTGCTTTGCCATACCAGTCTAATAGCTGTTGCTCGAACCTTAACTTCTGAATGCATAGCACACTGTCATCAAATTACAATGTGAGATAACATAGAGTAATAAAACACACATTTGATTGCTATAAACACAAGCATACACATATA
Organism: Cucurbita pepo subsp. pepo; assembly: GCF_002806865.2. NCBI lineage: Eukaryota > Viridiplantae > Streptophyta > Magnoliopsida > Cucurbitales > Cucurbitaceae > Cucurbita > Cucurbita pepo. Next base: position 2,872,167 of record NC_036639.1, on the reverse strand, counting down.
GGGATAATACAAATGCTCTCCATCCCCATGACACATCAACATTCTTTCATAATTCACTGATCGAGTGTTTAAAAGTCGGTCCATGGGTTAGCCTGGCTTTAGGAAACAGAAAAACGAAAGTAAACAGATATTGGGGAAATTGGTTCAAACCCAATGGTCACCTACTTGGGATAATAAGAAATCCTACTTCCCAAAGCCTATAATAGCTCCAATTAAGTCAGCAATGGATTCTACGTCCTTCTAGATATCCAATTCTTTGACAATATTTGATACCCAAAAGGCTATATCCTCCAAGCTAGCCGTAGGCCTTTGATTTTCCCTCCCACCAAGAATCGGGATACCGTAGAAACTAGTCAACATGCCTTTCTCTGAAGTCTTCCTTCATTAATAAATATTCTAGCACCCTAATTTAGATGCTAGCAAGTACATGCGAACTAATGATCAAAATGATTGTACTTGAATACAACAAAGATCTGAGGAAATATTTTAAAGACACAACATCTGCAAAAGAATTCACCAATACCTACCTCTATCTACATTTCTTATAAGAAAATGTGGGTCATCATTGACAAGGATGACACAAATAATGAAAACATAAAAAATAATCCAACTGCAAGAATGTCTACCTTTAGAGCAATATCTAAGCAAGCCTGCCGACTATATGGCCGCTTCACAATCAAATTCCAAACAGTGCCAAGGCCTTGAGTGACACGGTCAATATCAGGACTATCATTCCCGAGGTTGTCATCATTATCACAATAGCAAAGGTTACGTAATAGTTCCAATGTAGAGTTGGGCAAAGTTGGAACTTCACCAAGAAGTCTGCTAAAAGATTTGTCTGAAGCTGGAAAAGAATCTAGCAAAGATTTAGCCTACAATAAAAAATTGCAATTATATCACTCACAAGTCAAAATGAAACTGAAGTTTCAGATAAAAGGATTAAAAAATCTGAAATGACAGAAAAGTGGCATACCACAACTAGAAGAAACTTCTCGTAAACAGCAAAAGAAGAGCTTTCAACTGAATCCAGAATATCAAGTGAACGTAGGTGATATAAGACATGCAAAGCAAGCTCGTGCCCCTGGAAAGAACTCATCAAAATGAGATGAATGCTCAAGACCAACCACGAGTTCATGTGCCAATGAAATTTAATAAGAATCCGGAAAATTATAACAATCATGAACAGGGCAAACATGATATTTGTAAAAATGAAGATTGTGATGTGACCAATCTATGAACTACATAATCTTGTTGATTTCAAAGAAAAATCTACGACTACAATACTCGAGGTGTGCATTGATAGGCCAAATAAGCAAAAAGAAAAAACCCAACAGCCCACAAGATAAAAACAAACACACACACACGCACACACTATATATTATGAATTTGGTCGAGACGGAAAGAACTTCAATACTCTAACCCAATTTTTCAAATTAAAGAACCATCAACAATGGAAAAGGGAAATATACCTAATAAAATTGTTGGCATCTTGAAAACTGGTAATAACCGATTAAGAAAGTCGATAAATGGAAACATTTACACATTCAATGCATAGTGTTATCACATCTTAATAATCTTTTCTGATGTAACCACATGTATTTTTTTTCTCTCAAAAGTACCACGTGCACTTTAAAATAACAGACTATAGGGAAAAGAATCCATGATTGAATGTCATTTATGCCTATCATCAAGTCAACCAACAAGCTGAGATTGACTGATCAAACAAGACTACGCCTTCAGTAAATTACATGAATCCTGATTCCATGCTGAATAACACTCATGAAATTTGATACCTTTTGCTGTTGGTAATCAATAGCGACTTGTTTTTCCAACATTCGAACAATATCATCATCAGCATCAACCTATGATGAGAAAGGAAATAATTTTTAATTGCCCGAGATATCAAAATACAGAAGAGTTAAACAAATCTAGAGTACATAAAACGAATAATTAACATCCAGCCTTTTCCCAATGGAATTAACAACCATGCCATTGTACAGTGGCAGCACACACATCATTTGGACCACCAGTGGACCAACAAAGAAATAAGAGAACAAAATTCATCATTTACTATAACAGCAGTAATAGGTATGACTTGGCAACACATATGCGAAGCATTACAAGTGATATTATCAAGCAATTCCAATCAAAAGCCAAAAAAACATAGACGCGAATATATCGTACTTTGCATTCATACTATCACCAAAGTTCTTGTTATCTTCAACCTGGGATTACATAAGCTCATAGATTCAATATATTTTATAGTCTGTCAAAGATATTATTTTCAATAAATTATCTCAGAACAAAGAAAACCTGTGAATCCCTAGTCCAAAGAAAGACAACGTAAGAAAAAACTCTGCAGCCCGTCCCAATTGCCTTTCAAACATACAGTAAAAGCCAAAGATTCAACACAGTACTCCCTTTCTGTAATCAAATGGAGCGATACAAAGTACAACAGTAATATTAAAATTGGCAGAGACAATTATTATGTATCATGAACCAGATGCGTTCAACATGTGATTCCACCGAAAACGAAGTGCATCAGAAATGTAGAGGTAATTTAACTGTCATGAGGATATACAGAGTTTGTGAAGAGTATAAAACAATATAGAATATTTTTTGAGTAAAATTTTTGCAACTCCAAAAAGTTTGTTGAGTTCTAACCACCAAAGTTCAAATCCATCTCATTTCTTTGCTCCAACTTGATTAAGAGTCACTTTGACAAAAATTACTATGGCCTAAAGTGAGAGATATGTCTGACAGATGCAAAGTTGACATTGATTAAATTAGTCGATTTCATGATACCTCATGCACTTATAAAGGAACACAATGTGCCAATGTGGCACTACACAGATTGATCCCTTGTTCTTGCATTTTCCTTTGCATGAACCTTAAAATAAAGGCTGTCAGTCAGTCTTAGGTATACAGATCCCTCCCTCAAATCGTCGACCTTTATTTCGTAAAATGAAAATCCAGAGGCAGATATTGAAAGGAGAAATAATGTGGCTTGAGTGCGATCAGGGTTACTTTGAGAGTTACGAAGGGGGAAGGAAGAATCTAATGAAAATTATATAATATAAATGTATAATAGAGTATATTACACTTAGGCCTCTTGGCTTCCTCAACAAAAACTTGAAGAATACATCTTCCTTACTAGTTACTTATATTCACACTAATAGCTAGATGGAAATCCGTTATTTTCCTTATGTACAATGTGGCTGAACTTCAATCCCGCCAAACTCATTGCACTGTAAAATTTTGACAGTAATTAAAGTTTGTGTTGTTATAGAGAGAACAAACATAAAAAATAATAAAGAAACAATCAGATATTGCCCCCACCTGAGCAACCAATCGAGCAATTATTGCCAAGCGTATCTGATTGCAATCTGCTCCAGTGGAATTCTTGCATGAATCAAATATCTTTTCAGCTGCCAAATTTCTTACAGTTATTTGCTGTTCTGGAGTCAAGTCAACGTATGGTGGAAGCAGAGGCAATTCCTCGCAGGTATCTTCAGATGCAGCTGCATTTGTAACTGATGGAGAATACTGATCATATTCCATGGAAGATGGTGTATCATCCCTCTTTGGCGCTGAGTCATCGAGCAAATTAACTGCCACTAAACCATCATCAGCTTTTCCAACAGCAGAAGGCATGGGATCCAGAGGGGCACTAATTTCTAATATAGTTTCGACTTTCTTGGCTCTATCAGGAGAATTTGATTTGGGGGTTAATTGGTCTGTTCCAAGGTCGAATGGGGTCTCTACGATTTTTTCTTCAACTTTTGTTTTTGCTATAGGAGATACCAAGGAATTCTCGATCGTTGCAGTAACAGGAACTGAAGCAGATTTTCCCAAAGATATGGAGTTGTCAATATCAGATATATTTGAACTTTCCTCTTCCACACTAGAAGCAGAAGATACTCCTCCACGGCGAGGATCAAGCCGACGGGGATCCTGCATGAGTGAGTAAAAAAAAAAATCGATTTAGAGGCAGAGTGGCAGACATAAAATGACAGAGACATAAACCAATGCACAACCACAGCTGGCTAAAATTACCCTTCTCGGATCGCGTTTAGAATCAACAGGGAGACTATTGACAGTAGACTCAGCAAAAGTTGAACCAGCTGAGGTGGCCAAAGAAAAAGGAACTTGTGCAGTAGCAACTGAAGTTTGCACAGAACTTAATGGGGCTGATGGTGCCAGAACCTTCACATGACTACTTCCTTGACGAGTTACAGGCAAGTCCCCATGCCTAGTTAAAGGAGGGGATGCTTTGGGCAAGTTCTTCATGTTAGTTATGACAATATCAGCTAACAAGTCCGGATGAATATTTGAAATCAGAATTTCAAGCGACTCTGCACCTCGCTCCCCTTCAGCAAGTAAGGCACCAATCATGGCAATCATCTGCTCTGCTGGACTTAATTCAACATCTAACGTAGGAACAGATGTCCCATTAGAGACGGCATTCTGCAGAGAACCATCTTTTTGATTTGGGGAGATTAGGTGAACGTCTGGACCAAAACGACTTTGCTTGGAAACCTCACGGCCATTGGAAAGTTCTTCATCGTCCAGAAGCCTAGGTCTTTTTCTTGTTAGATCCACTGATGCATTATGCTGAATTGATGATTGATCATCCTTATTGTCAAAGATATTAATGTTGAGACACGAAAAGGGAAGCAGTAAGCAACATATATAGCAACAAAGAATAGTGATCACATCAATACTCAGTAAATAATTACCTTGCTCAGCCAAGCATCACGCGAAGCTCGATCTGCAGCCTTCACCATTTTGTCCACCTGCCTGATAACCTGATCTGCAGCATCTCCAGCATTCATAGCTCTTAAAGCCTTTAGCAATCTATCTCTTGACTGAAAACCAAGCAATCAGAGAAAAGTGAATATGGCCGCCCAGTCATTTCCCAAGAATTTCAGTATTTATTGGCATTCTAGTTTTAAATGGGAAGTAATAAAATTAAAATTTGATAATTTTCCTGAATGGTCAATCTCACAAATCTTCTCTACGAAATGTAGCATATAGAAGGGCATGAAAGAAACAAGCTCCACAAAAAACCAAGCTTCACTCTTAGGTTTTCAACTCCAACCCCCCCCC